>NW_026526661.1:0-19127 GCF_024362965.1 Panthera pardus | reverse complement strand
GCAGCACTGCAGCCTCCAGTTATCCCAGGGATCCGTGCAATGCAGTCTGCAGTGAACCAAGTCCCCACAGCACTGCACCATGCTGTGAACCCTGTTCCGACTGTACTGCATGTTCCAAGGATCCCAGTGCCCATGGCACTTCAGCCTCCAGTGAACAAAGTGCCTGCGGTAATGCACCCTCCAGTGAACCCAGTACCCGCAGCACTGCAGCCTGTTATGAACCCAGTGCCCACGGCTCTGCAGACTCCATTGAAGCCAGTGCCCGCCGTACTGCACTCTCCATTGAACCTTGCGTACGTGGGACTGCAGCTGCCCGTTAAGCCAGTGCCCGCGGCATTGGAGCCTCATGGGAAAACTGTGCCCACAGAACTGCAGCCTCCAGTTATCCCAGTGATCCATGCACTGCAGTCTAGAGTGAACCCAGTGCCCACAGCACTGCACCCTGCAGTGAACCCAGTTCCCACTTCTATGCAGCCTCAAGTAAACCAATTGCCTGCAGCACTGCAGCCTCCAGTGAACGCACTGACCGCGGCACTGCACCCTCAAATGAAGGTAGTGCCTGCCGCACTGCACCCTCCAGTGAACCCAGGGCCCGCAGAACTGCACCATGCGGTGAACCCAGTTCCCGCTTCTATGCACCCTGCATTGAACACAGTGCCCGCAGCACTGCAGCCTCCAGTGAACCCACTGACCGCGGCACTGCAGCCTCCATTGAAGGCAGTGACTGCCGCACTGCACCCTCCAGTGAACCCAGTGCTCGTGGAACTGCACTATGCAGTGAACCCAGTTCCCGCTTCTAGGCATCCTGCAGTGAACACAGTGCCCGCAGCACTGCAGCCTCCAGTGAACACAGATCCCGCAGCACTGGAGCCTCCAGTGAACCCACTTCACGCAGCATTGCACCCGCCAGTGAAGGCAGTGGCTAACGCACTGTAGCCTCCTGTGACCCCACTGCCCACGACACTGCAGCATGCAGTGTAACCAGTTCCAACTTGTATGCAGCCTCCAGTGAACACACTGCCCGCAGCACAGCAGCCTCCAGTGAACCCAGATCCGGCGGCACTGCCTCCTCCAGAGAACCACCTGCCTGCGGCACTGCAGCATCCAGTGACAAACTGCCTGCGACACTGCAGGCTCCAGTGAACCCAGTTACGCGGCACTGCACCATCCAGTGAACCGAGTGCACGTGTCACTGCATCCTGCATTGAACCCACTGCCCAGGGTACTGCAGCCTGCATTGAACCCAGTTCCCGCTGCACTGCACCATCCAGTGAACTCAGTACCCGTGGCACTGGAGCCTGCTGTGAACCAACTGCCCGAGGCCCTGCAGCCTCCAGTGACCCACTGCCTGCGACACTGCCCACTCCAGTGAACACAATGTCCGTGGCACTGCACCCTGCAGTGAAGCCAGTGCCAGCGGCAATGCACCCTCCAGTAAAACCAGTGCCCACGGCACGACACCATCCACTGAACAAACTGTCCGCAGCACTGCAGCCAGTAATGAACCCAGTGCCCGCGGTTCTGCAGCTTACATTGAAGCCAGTGCCCGCCGTACTGCACTATCCAGTGAAACTAGGGTCTGCGGCACTGCAGCCGCCAGTAAAGCCAGTGCCCATGGCATTTCAGCCTCCAGTGAAACACTTGCCCACTGCACTGCAGCCTCCAGTTATCCCAGTGATCCGTGCACTACAGTCTGCAGTGAACCCAGTGCCCACAGCACTGCACCCTGCAGTGAACACAGTTCCGACTGCACTGCAGTTTCCAGGGATCCCAGTGCCCATTGCACTGCAGCATCCAGTGAACGAAGTGCCTACGGCACTGCAGCCTGCAATGAACCCAGTGCCCGCGTCTCTGCAGCCACCATTGAAGGCAGTGCCCGCTGTAATGCACTCTCCAGGGACCCTAGGGTCCGCGGCACTGCAGCTGCCAGTAAAGCCAGTGCCCGCTCCATGGCAGCCTCCAGTGAAACGCGTGACCACTGCACTGCAGCCTCCAGTTATCACTGTGATCCGTGCACTGTGAGCCTGCATTGAACACAGTACCCGCAGGACTGCACCATGCATTGAACCCAGTTCCCGCTTCTATGCAGCCTCCCGTGAACCTAGTACCCGTGGAATTGCAGCCTCCAGTGAACCCAGTGCACGCGTCACTGCATCCTGCATTGAACCCAGTGCCTAGGGTACTGCAGCCTACAGTGAACCCAGTTACCACGTCACTGCACCATCCAGTGAACCCGGGAACCGTGGTACTTGAGCCTGCTGTGAACCCACTGACTGCGGCACTGCAGCCTCCAGTGAAACCAGTGCCCGCGGCACTGCACCCTCCATTGAACCCAGTGCACATGTCACTGCATCCTGCATTGAACCCACTGCCCAGGGTAATGCAGCCTGAAGTGAACACAGTTCCTGCGACACTGCACCATCCAGTGAACTCAGTACCCGTGGCACTGGAGCCTTCTGTGAACCCAATGCGCACGGCACTGCAGCCTCCAATGACCCACTGCCTGCGACACTGCCCCCTCTAGTGAACACAGTGTCCATGGCACTGCACCCTCCAGTGAAGCCAGTGCCCACGGCACTACACCATCCAGTGAACAAAGTGCCCGCGGCACTGCAGCCTGCAATGAACCCAGTGCCCGCAGCTCTGCAACCAACATTGAAGACAGTGCCTGCTGTAATGCACTCTCCAGGGAACCTAGGGTCCGCGGCACTGAAGCCTCCAGTAAAGCCAGTGCCCGCGCCATTGCAGCCTCCAATGTAACCCGTGCCCACTGCACTGCAGCCTCCAGTTATCCCTGTGATCCGTGCACTGCACTCTGCATTGAAACCAGTACCCGCAGGACTGCACCATGCAGTGACCCAGTTCACGCTTCTATGCAGCTTCCAGTGAACCCAGTGCCCGCAGCACTGAACCATGCTGTGAAACCAGGTCCCGCCTCTATGCAGCCTCCAATGAACCCGGTGCCAACGGTACTGCAGCCTCCAGTGAACCCAGCGCACGCGTCACTGCATCTTGCATTGAACCCAGTGCCCAGGGTACTGAAGCCGGCAGTGAACCCAGTTCCCGCGGCAATGCACCATCCAGTGAACCCAGGACCCATAGTACTGGAGCCTGCTGTGAACCTCTGCCCGCGGCACTGCAACCTCCATTGACCCACTGCCTGCGACACTGCCCCCTCCAGTGAACAAAGTGTCCGTGGCACTGCACCCTCCAGTGAACCCAGTGCCCACAGCACTGCAGCCTGCTATGAACCCAGTGCCCGCCGCTCTGCAGCCTCCATTGAAGCCAGTGCCCGCAGTACTGCACTCTCTATTGAACCTTGGGTCCGCCGACTGCAGCCGCCAGTAAAGCCAGTGCCCGCGGCATTGCAGCCTCAAGTGAAATCCGTACTCACAGTACTGCAGCCTATAGTTTTCCAAGTGATCTGTGCACTGCAGTCTGCAGTGAACCCAGTGCCCACACCACGGCACCCTGCAGTGAATCTAGTTCCGACTGCACTACAGGTTCCAAGGATCCCAGTGCCCATGGCACTTCAGCCTCCAATGAACAAAGTGCCTGTGGCAATGCACCCTCCAGTGAACCCAGTGCCCACGGCACTGCAGCCTGCAGTGAACCCAGGGCCTGTGGGTGTCTACCCACCAGTGAAGCCAGTGTCCCTGGCACTGCACCCTCCAGTGAACCCAGTTACGTGGCACTACACCATCCAGTGAACAAAGTGCCCACGGCACTGCAGCCTGCAATGAACCCAGTGCCCGCAGCTCTGCAGCCTCCATTGAAGCCAGTGCCCGCTTCTATGCATCTTCCAGTGAACCCAGTCCCGCAGCACTGCACCATGCAGTGAACCCAGGACCCGCTTCTATGCAGCCTCCAGTGAACCCAGTGCCCACAGTACTGCAGCTTCCAGTGAACCCAGTGCCCATGGCACTTCAGCCTCCAGTGAACAAAGTGCCTGCATCAATGCACCCTTCAGTGAACCCAGTGCCCAGGGCACTACAGCATCAAGTGAACAAAGCGCCTGCGGCACTGCAGCCTGCAGTGAACCCAGGGCCTGCGGGTCTCTACCCTCCAGTGAAGCCAGTGTCCCTGGCACTGCACTCTCCAGTGAACCCAGTGCCCACCACACTACACCATCCAGTGAACAAAGTGACTGCGGCACTGCAGCCTGCTATGTACCCAGTGCCCGTGGCTCTGCAGCCTCCATTGAAGCCACTGCCCGCCGTACTGAACTCTCCATTGAACCGTGGGTCCCTCGAACTGCAGCCGCCATTTAAGCCAGTGCCCGCGGCATTGCAGCCTCAAGTGAAACCCGTGCCCACAGCACTGCAGCCTCCACTTATCCCAGTGATCCGTGCACTGCAGTCTGCAGTGAACCAAGTCCCCACAGCACTGGACCCTGCAGTGAACCTAGTTCCGTCTGCACTGCAGGTTCGAAGGATCCCAGTTCCAATGGAACTTCATCCTCCAGTGAACAAAATGCCTGCGGCAATGCACCCTCCAGTGAACGCAGTGCCCGCGGCACTGCAGCCTGCAGTGAACCCAGGGCCTGCCGGTGCCTACGCACCAGAGAAGCCAGTGTCTCTGGCACTGCACCCTCCAGTGAACCCAGTGCCCACGGCACTAAACCATCCAGTGAACAAAGTGCCCGTGGCAGTGCAGCCTGCAATGAGCCCAGTGCCTGCAGCACTGCACCATGCAGTGAACCCAGGTCCCGCTTCTATGCAGCCTCCAGTGAACCCGGTGCCCACAGTACTGCAGCTTCCATTGAAGACAGTGCCCATGGCACTGCAGCCTCCATCGAACCCAGTGCCCGCGGCTCTGCAGCCTCCATTGAAGCCAGTGCCCGCCTTACTGCACTCTCCAGTGAACCTAGGGTCTGTGGCACTGCAGCCGCCAGTAAAGCAAGTGCCCGCAACATTGCAGCCACAAGTGAAACCCGTGCCCACAGCACTGCAGCCTCCAGTTATCCCAGTGATCCGTGCACTGCAGTCTGCAGTGAACACACTGGCAATGGCACTGCACGCTGCAGTGAACCCAGTTCCAACTGCACTGCAGGTTCCAGGAATCCCAGTGCCCATGGAAATGCAGCCTCCAGTGAACAAAGTGCCCGGGGGAATGCACTCTCCAGTGAACCCAGTGACCGCGGCACTGCAGCCTGCAGTGAAACCAGGGCCTGAGGGTCTCTATATTCCAGGGAAGCCAGTGTCACTGGGAGTGCACACTCCAGTGAACCCAGTGCCCACTGTACTACATCATGCAGTGAACAAAGTGCCTGCCGCACTGCAGCCTGCTATGAACCCAGTGCCCGTGTCTCTGCAGCCTCCATTCAAGACAGAGCCCACCATAACTGAACTCTCCATTGAAACTTGGGTCTGTGGAACTGCAGCCGCCATTTGAGCCAGTGCCCGCGGCATTGCAGCCTGAAGGAAACCCGTGCCCACAGCACTGCAGCCTCCAGTGATCCCAGTCATCTGTGCACTGCAGTCTGCAGTGAACCAACTCCCAACAGCACTGCACCCTGCAGTGAACCCATTTCCAACTGCACTGCAGGTTCAAGGATCCCAGTGCCCAAGACACTTCAGCCTCCAGTGAACAAAGTCCCTGTGGTAATGCACCCTCCAGTGAACCCAGTGCCCGCAGCACTGCAGCCTACTATGAACCCAGTGCCCGCGGCTCGGCAGCCTCCATTGAAGCCAGTGACCGCCGTACTGCACTCTCCACTGAACCTTGGGTCCGAGGCACTGCACTGCCAGTAAAGCCACTGCCCGCGGCATTGCAGCCTGAAGTGAAACCAGGGACCACAAAACTGCATCGTTCAGTTATCCCAGTGATCCATGCACTGCACTGTGCAGGGAACCCAGTGCCCACACCACTGCACCCTGCAGTGACCCCAGTTCCGACTGCACTGTAGGTTCCATGGATCCCAGTGCCCATGGCAATTCAGCCTCCAGTGAACAGATTGCCTGCTGCAATACACCCTCCAGTGAACCCAGTACATGCGGCACTGGGGCCTGCAATGAACCCAGGGCCTGAGGGTGTCTACCCACCAGTGAAGCCAGTGTCCCTGGCACTGCACCCTCCAGTGAACCCAGTTACGTGGCACTACACCATTGAGTGAACAAACTGCCCGCAGCACTGTAGCCTGCTATGAACCCAGTGCCCGTGGCTCTGCAGCCTCCATTGAAGCAAGTGCCCACCGTATTGCACTCTCCATTGAACCTTGGGTCCGCGGCACTGCAGCCGCCTGTAAAGCGCGTGCCCGTGGCATTGCAGCCTCAAGTGAAACCCGTGCACACAGCACTCCAGCCTCCAGTTATCCCAGTGATCAGTGCACTTCAGTCTGCAGTGAACCAAGCCCCCACATCTCTGGACACTGCAGTGAACCCATTTCCGACTGCACTGCAGGTTCCAAGGCTCCCAGTGCCCAAGGCACTTCAGCCTCCAGTGAACATAGTGCCTGCGGTAATGCACCCTCCAGTGAACCCAGTGCCCGCAGCAGTGCAGCCTGCTATGAGCCCAGTGCCCACGGCTCTGCAGCCTCCATTGAAGACAGTGCCCGCCGTACTGCACTCTATTGAACCTTGGGTCCGCAGCCCTGCACTGCCAGTAAAGCCACTGCCCGCAGCATTGCAGCCTGAAGTGAAACGCGTGCCCACAGCACTGCATCGTCCAGTTATCCCAGTGATCCATGCACTGCACACTGCAGTGAACCCAGTGCCCACACCACTGCACCCTGCAGTGAACCCAGTTCCGACTGCACTGTAGGTTCCAAGGATCCCAGTGCCCATGGGAATTCAGCCTCCAGTGAACAAATTGCCTGCCGCACTGCACCCTCCAGTGAACCCAGAGCCCGCGGAACAGCACCATGCCATGAACACAGTTCCTGCGGCACTGCACCATGCATTGAACTCAGTACCCGTGGCACTGGAGCCTGCTCTGAACCCACTGCTTGTGGCACTGCAGTCTCCAGTGACCCACTGCCTGCGACACTGACCCCTCCAGTGAACACAGTGTCCGTGGCACTGCACCCTCCAGAGAACCTAGTGTCTGCGTCAATGCACCCTCCAGTGAAATACGTGCCCAAGGCACTACACCATCCAGTGAACGTGCCCGTGGCACTGCAGCCTGCTATGAACCCAGTGCCCGCGGCTCTGCAGCCTCCATTGAAGCCAGTGCCCACCGTACTGCACTCTCCATTGAACCTTGGGTCCGCGGCACTGCAGCCGCCAGTAAAGCCAGTGCCCGCGGCATTGCAGCCTCCAGCGAAACAAGTGCCCACTGCACTGCAGCCTCCAGTTATTCCAGTGATCCAGGCACTGCACTGTGCAGGGAACCCCGTACCCACACCACTGCACCCTGCAGTGAACCCAGTTCCGACTGCACTGTAGGTTCCAAGGATCCCAGTGCCCATGGCAATTCAGCCTCCAGTGAACAAATTGCCCGCAGCAATGCACCCTCCAGTGAACCCAGTGCCTGCGGCACAGCGGCCTGCAGTGAACCCAGGGCCTGCGGGTGTCTACACACCAGTGAACCCAGCGCCCGCGGAATGGCACCATGCTGTGAACACAGTTCCCGTGGCTCTGCACCATGCAGTGAACTCAGTACCCGTGGCACTGGAGCCTGTTCTGAACCCACTGCTTGTGGCACTGCAGTCTCCAGTGACCCACTGCCTGCGACACTGACCCCTCCAGTGAACACAGTGTCTGTGGCACTGAACCCTCCAGAGAACCCAGTGCCCGTATCAATGCACCCTCCAGTCAAACCAGTGTCCTAGGCACTACACCATCCAGTGAACAACGTGCCTGCGTCATTGCTGCCTGCTATGAACCCAGTGACCACGGATCTGCAGCCTCCATTGAAGCCAATGCCCACCCGTCTGCACTCTCCATTGAACCTTGGCTCTGCGGCACTGCAGCTGCCAGTTAAGACAGTGCCCGCGGCATTGCAGTCTCAAGTGAAACCCGTGCTGGCAGCACTGCAGCCTCCAGTTATCCCAGGGATCCGTGCAATGCAGTCTGCAGTGAACCAAGTCCCCACAGCACTGCACCATGCTGTGAACCCTGTTCCGACTGTACTGCATGTTCCAAGGATCCCAGTGCCCATGGCACTTCAGCCTCCAGTGAACAAAGTGCCTGCGGTAATGCACCCTCCAGTGAACCCAGTACCCGCAGCACTGCAGCCTGTTATGAACCCAGTGCCCACGGCTCTGCAGACTCCATTGAAGCCAGTGCCCGCCGTACTGCACTCTCCATTGAACCTTGCGTACGTGGGACTGCAGCTGCCCGTTAAGCCAGTGCCCGCGGCATTGGAGCCTCATGGGAAAACTGTGCCCACAGAACTGCAGCCTCCAGTTATCCCAGTGATCCATGCACTGCAGTCTAGAGTGAACCCAGTGCCCACAGCACTGCACCCTGCAGTGAACCCAGTTCCCACTTCTATGCAGCCTCAAGTAAACCAATTGCCTGCAGCACTGCAGCCTCCAGTGAACGCACTGACCGCGGCACTGCACCCTCAAATGAAGGTAGTGCCTGCCGCACTGCACCCTCCAGTGAACCCAGGGCCCGCAGAACTGCACCATGCGGTGAACCCAGTTCCCGCTTCTATGCACCCTGCATTGAACACAGTGCCCGCAGCACTGCAGCCTCCAGTGAACCCACTGACCGCGGCACTGCAGCCTCCATTGAAGGCAGTGACTGCCGCACTGCACCCTCCAGTGAACCCAGTGCTCGTGGAACTGCACTATGCAGTGAACCCAGTTCCCGCTTCTAGGCATCCTGCAGTGAACACAGTGCCCGCAGCACTGCAGCCTCCAGTGAACACAGATCCCGCAGCACTGGAGCCTCCAGTGAACCCACTTCACGCAGCATTGCACCCGCCAGTGAAGGCAGTGGCTAACGCACTGTAGCCTCCTGTGACCCCACTGCCCACGACACTGCAGCATGCAGTGTAACCAGTTCCAACTTGTATGCAGCCTCCAGTGAACACACTGCCCGCAGCACAGCAGCCTCCAGTGAACCCAGATCCGGCGGCACTGCCTCCTCCAGAGAACCACCTGCCTGCGGCACTGCAGCATCCAGTGACAAACTGCCTGCGACACTGCAGGCTCCAGTGAACCCAGTTACGCGGCACTGCACCATCCAGTGAACCGAGTGCACGTGTCACTGCATCCTGCATTGAACCCACTGCCCAGGGTACTGCAGCCTGCATTGAACCCAGTTCCCGCTGCACTGCACCATCCAGTGAACTCAGTACCCGTGGCACTGGAGCCTGCTGTGAACCAACTGCCCGAGGCCCTGCAGCCTCCAGTGACCCACTGCCTGCGACACTGCCCACTCCAGTGAACACAATGTCCGTGGCACTGCACCCTGCAGTGAAGCCAGTGCCAGCGGCAATGCACCCTCCAGTAAAACCAGTGCCCACGGCACGACACCATCCACTGAACAAACTGTCCGCAGCACTGCAGCCAGTAATGAACCCAGTGCCCGCGGTTCTGCAGCTTACATTGAAGCCAGTGCCCGCCGTACTGCACTATCCAGTGAAACTAGGGTCTGCGGCACTGCAGCCGCCAGTAAAGCCAGTGCCCATGGCATTTCAGCCTCCAGTGAAACACTTGCCCACTGCACTGCAGCCTCCAGTTATCCCAGTGATCCGTGCACTACAGTCTGCAGTGAACCCAGTGCCCACAGCACTGCACCCTGCAGTGAACACAGTTCCGACTGCACTGCAGTTTCCAGGGATCCCAGTGCCCATTGCACTGCAGCATCCAGTGAACGAAGTGCCTACGGCACTGCAGCCTGCAATGAACCCAGTGCCCGCGTCTCTGCAGCCACCATTGAAGGCAGTGCCCGCTGTAATGCACTCTCCAGGGACCCTAGGGTCCGCGGCACTGCAGCTGCCAGTAAAGCCAGTGCCCGCTCCATGGCAGCCTCCAGTGAAACGCGTGACCACTGCACTGCAGCCTCCAGTTATCACTGTGATCCGTGCACTGTGAGCCTGCATTGAACACAGTACCCGCAGGACTGCACCATGCATTGAACCCAGTTCCCGCTTCTATGCAGCCTCCCGTGAACCTAGTACCCGTGGAATTGCAGCCTCCAGTGAACCCAGTGCACGCGTCACTGCATCCTGCATTGAACCCAGTGCCTAGGGTACTGCAGCCTACAGTGAACCCAGTTACCACGTCACTGCACCATCCAGTGAACCCGGGAACCGTGGTACTTGAGCCTGCTGTGAACCCACTGACTGCGGCACTGCAGCCTCCAGTGAAACCAGTGCCCGCGGCACTGCACCCTCCATTGAACCCAGTGCACATGTCACTGCATCCTGCATTGAACCCACTGCCCAGGGTAATGCAGCCTGAAGTGAACACAGTTCCTGCGACACTGCACCATCCAGTGAACTCAGTACCCGTGGCACTGGAGCCTTCTGTGAACCCAATGCGCACGGCACTGCAGCCTCCAATGACCCACTGCCTGCGACACTGCCCCCTCTAGTGAACACAGTGTCCATGGCACTGCACCCTCCAGTGAAGCCAGTGCCCACGGCACTACACCATCCAGTGAACAAAGTGCCCGCGGCACTGCAGCCTGCAATGAACCCAGTGCCCGCAGCTCTGCAACCAACATTGAAGACAGTGCCTGCTGTAATGCACTCTCCAGGGAACCTAGGGTCCGCGGCACTGAAGCCTCCAGTAAAGCCAGTGCCCGCGCCATTGCAGCCTCCAATGTAACCCGTGCCCACTGCACTGCAGCCTCCAGTTATCCCTGTGATCCGTGCACTGCACTCTGCATTGAAACCAGTACCCGCAGGACTGCACCATGCAGTGACCCAGTTCACGCTTCTATGCAGCTTCCAGTGAACCCAGTGCCCGCAGCACTGAACCATGCTGTGAAACCAGGTCCCGCCTCTATGCAGCCTCCAATGAACCCGGTGCCAACGGTACTGCAGCCTCCAGTGAACCCAGCGCACGCGTCACTGCATCTTGCATTGAACCCAGTGCCCAGGGTACTGAAGCCGGCAGTGAACCCAGTTCCCGCGGCAATGCACCATCCAGTGAACCCAGGACCCATAGTACTGGAGCCTGCTGTGAACCTCTGCCCGCGGCACTGCAACCTCCATTGACCCACTGCCTGCGACACTGCCCCCTCCAGTGAACAAAGTGTCCGTGGCACTGCACCCTCCAGTGAACCCAGTGCCCACAGCACTGCAGCCTGCTATGAACCCAGTGCCCGCCGCTCTGCAGCCTCCATTGAAGCCAGTGCCCGCAGTACTGCACTCTCTATTGAACCTTGGGTCCGCCGACTGCAGCCGCCAGTAAAGCCAGTGCCCGCGGCATTGCAGCCTCAAGTGAAATCCGTACTCACAGTACTGCAGCCTATAGTTTTCCAAGTGATCTGTGCACTGCAGTCTGCAGTGAACCCAGTGCCCACACCACGGCACCCTGCAGTGAATCTAGTTCCGACTGCACTACAGGTTCCAAGGATCCCAGTGCCCATGGCACTTCAGCCTCCAATGAACAAAGTGCCTGTGGCAATGCACCCTCCAGTGAACCCAGTGCCCATGGCACTGCAGCCTGCAGTGAACCCAGGGCCTGTGGGTGTCTACCCACCAGTGAAGCCAGTGTCCCTGGCACTGCACCCTCCAGTGAACCCAGTTACGTGGCACTACACCATCCAGTGAACAAAGTGCCCACGGCACTGCAGCCTGCAATGAACCCAGTGCCCGCAGCTCTGCAGCCTCCATTGAAGCCAGTGCCCGCTTCTATGCATCTTCCAGTGAACCCAGTCCCGCAGCACTGCACCATGCAGTGAACCCAGGACCCGCTTCTATGCAGCCTCCAGTGAACCCAGTGCCCACAGTACTGCAGCTTCCAGTGAACCCAGTGCCCATGGCACTTCAGCCTCCAGTGAACAAAGTGCCTGCATCAATGCACCCTTCAGTGAACCCAGTGCCCAGGGCACTACAGCATCAAGTGAACAAAGCGCCTGCGGCACTGCAGCCTGCAGTGAACCCAGGGCCTGCGGGTCTCTACCCTCCAGTGAAGCCAGTGTCCCTGGCACTGCACTCTCCAGTGAACCCAGTGCCCACCACACTACACCATCCAGTGAACAAAGTGACTGCGGCACTGCAGCCTGCTATGTACCCAGTGCCCGTGGCTCTGCAGCCTCCATTGAAGCCACTGCCCGCCGTACTGAACTCTCCATTGAACCGTGGGTCCCTCGAACTGCAGCCGCCATTTAAGCCAGTGCCCGCGGCATTGCAGCCTCAAGTGAAACCCGTGCCCACAGCACTGCAGCCTCCACTTATCCCAGTGATCCGTGCACTGCAGTCTGCAGTGAACCAAGTCCCCACAGCACTGGACCCTGCAGTGAACCTAGTTCCGTCTGCACTGCAGGTTCGAAGGATCCCAGTTCCAATGGAACTTCATCCTCCAGTGAACAAAATGCCTGCGGCAATGCACCCTCCAGTGAACGCAGTGCCCGCGGCACTGCAGCCTGCAGTGAACCCAGGGCCTGCCGGTGCCTACGCACCAGAGAAGCCAGTGTCTCTGGCACTGCACCCTCCAGTGAACCCAGTGCCCACGGCACTAAACCATCCAGTGAACAAAGTGCCCGTGGCAGTGCAGCCTGCAATGAGCCCAGTGCCTGCAGCACTGCACCATGCAGTGAACCCAGGTCCCGCTTCTATGCAGCCTCCAGTGAACCCGGTGCCCACAGTACTGCAGCTTCCATTGAAGACAGTGCCCATGGCACTGCAGCCTCCATCGAACCCAGTGCCCGCGGCTCTGCAGCCTCCATTGAAGCCAGTGCCCGCCTTACTGCACTCTCCAGTGAACCTAGGGTCTGTGGCACTGCAGCCGCCAGTAAAGCAAGTGCCCGCAACATTGCAGCCACAAGTGAAACCCGTGCCCACAGCACTGCAGCCTCCAGTTATCCCAGTGATCCGTGCACTGCAGTCTGCAGTGAACACACTGGCAATGGCACTGCACGCTGCAGTGAACCCAGTTCCAACTGCACTGCAGGTTCCAGGAATCCCAGTGCCCATGGAAATGCAGCCTCCAGTGAACAAAGTGCCCGGGGGAATGCACTCTCCAGTGAACCCAGTGACCGCGGCACTGCAGCCTGCAGTGAAACCAGGGCCTGAGGGTCTCTATATTCCAGGGAAGCCAGTGTCACTGGGAGTGCACACTCCAGTGAACCCAGTGCCCACTGTACTACATCATGCAGTGAACAAAGTGCCTGCCGCACTGCAGCCTGCTATGAACCCAGTGCCCGTGTCTCTGCAGCCTCCATTCAAGACAGAGCCCACCATAACTGAACTCTCCATTGAAACTTGGGTCTGTGGAACTGCAGCCGCCATTTGAGCCAGTGCCCGCGGCATTGCAGCCTGAAGGAAACCCGTGCCCACAGCACTGCAGCCTCCAGTGATCCCAGTCATCTGTGCACTGCAGTCTGCAGTGAACCAACTCCCAACAGCACTGCACCCTGCAGTGAACCCATTTCCAACTGCACTGCAGGTTCAAGGATCCCAGTGCCCAAGACACTTCAGCCTCCAGTGAACAAAGTCCCTGTGGTAATGCACCCTCCAGTGAACCCAGTGCCCGCAGCACTGCAGCCTACTATGAACCCAGTGCCCGCGGCTCGGCAGCCTCCATTGAAGCCAGTGACCGCCGTACTGCACTCTCCACTGAACCTTGGGTCCGAGGCACTGCACTGCCAGTAAAGCCACTGCCCGCGGCATTGCAGCCTGAAGTGAAACCAGGGACCACAAAACTGCATCGTTCAGTTATCCCAGTGATCCATGCACTGCACTGTGCAGGGAACCCAGTGCCCACACCACTGCACCCTGCAGTGACCCCAGTTCCGACTGCACTGTAGGTTCCATGGATCCCAGTGCCCATGGCAATTCAGCCTCCAGTGAACAGATTGCCTGCTGCAATACACCCTCCAGTGAACCCAGTACATGCGGCACTGGGGCCTGCAATGAACCCAGGGCCTGAGGGTGTCTACCCACCAGTGAAGCCAGTGTCCCTGGCACTGCACCCTCCAGTGAACCCAGTTACGTGGCACTACACCATTGAGTGAACAAACTGCCCGCAGCACTGTAGCCTGCTATGAACCCAGTGCCCGTGGCTCTGCAGCCTCCATTGAAGCAAGTGCCCACCGTATTGCACTCTCCATTGAACCTTGGGTCCGCGGCACTGCAGCCGCCTGTAAAGCGCGTGCCCGTGGCATTGCAGCCTCAAGTGAAACCCGTGCACACAGCACTCCAGCCTCCAGTTATCCCAGTGATCAGTGCACTTCAGTCTGCAGTGAACCAAGCCCCCACATCTCTGGACACTGCAGTGAACCCATTTCCGACTGCACTGCAGGTTCCAAGGCTCCCAGTGCCCAAGGCACTTCAGCCTCCAGTGAACATAGTGCCTGCGGTAATGCACCCTCCAGTGAACCCAGTGCCCGCAGCAGTGCAGCCTGCTATGAGCCCAGTGCCCACGGCTCTGCAGCCTCCATTGAAGACAGTGCCCGCCGTACTGCACTCTATTGAACCTTGGGTCCGCAGCCCTGCACTGCCAGTAAAGCCACTGCCCGCAGCATTGCAGCCTGAAGTGAAACGCGTGCCCACAGCACTGCATCGTCCAGTTATCCCAGTGATCCATGCACTGCACACTGCAGTGAACCCAGTGCCCACACCACTGCACCCTGCAGTGAACCCAGTTCCGACTGCACTGTAGGTTCCAAGGATCCCAGTGCCCATGGGAATTCAGCCTCCAGTGAACAAATTGCCTGCCGCACTGCACCCTCCAGTGAACCCAGAGCCCGCGGAACAGCACCATGCCATGAACACAGTTCCTGCGGCACTGCACCATGCATTGAACTCAGTACCCGTGGCACTGGAGCCTGCTCTGAACCCACTGCTTGTGGCACTGCAGTCTCCAGTGACCCACTGCCTGCGACACTGACCCCTCCAGTGAACACAGTGTCCGTGGCACTGCACCCTCCAGAGAACCTAGTGTCTGCGTCAATGCACCCTCCAGTGAAATACGTGCCCAAGGCACTACACCATCCAGTGAACGTGCCCGTGGCACTGCAGCCTGCTATGAACCCAGTGCCCGCGGCTCTGCAGCCTCCATTGAAGCCAGTGCCCACCGTACTGCACTCTCCATTGAACCTTGGGTCCGCGGCACTGCAGCCGCCAGTAAAGCCAGTGCCCGCGGCATTGCAGCCTCCAGCGAAACAAGTGCCCACTGCACTGCAGCCTCCAGTTATTCCAGTGATCCAGGCACTGCACTGTGCAGGGAACCCCGTACCCACACCACTGCACCCTGCAGTGAACCCAGTTCCGACTGCACTGTAGGTTCCAAGGATCCCAGTGCCCATGGCAATTCAGCCTCCAGTGAACAAATTGCCCGCAGCAATGCACCCTCCAGTGAACCCAGTGCCTGCGGCACAGCGGCCTGCAGTGAACCCAGGGCCTGCGGGTGTCTACACACCAGTGAACCCAGCGCCCGCGGAATGGCACCATGCTGTGAACACAGTTCCCGTGGCTCTGCACCATGCAGTGAACTCAGTACCCGTGGCACTGGAGCCTGTTCTGAACCCACTGCTTGTGGCACTGCAGTCTCCAGTGACCCACTGCCTGCGACACTGACCCCTCCAGTGAACACAGTGTCTGTGGCACTGAACCCTCCAGAGAACCCAGTGCCCGTATCAATGCACCCTCCAGTCAAACCAGTGTCCTAGGCACTACACCATCCAGTGAACAACGTGCCTGCGTCATTGCTGCCTGCTATGAACCCAGTGACCACGGATCTGCAGCCTCCATTGAAGCCAATGCCCACCCGTCTGCACTCTCCATTGAACCTTGGCTCTGCGGCACTGCAGCTGCCAGTTAAGACAGTGCCCGCGGCATTGCAGTCTCAAGTGAAACCCGTGCTGGCAGCACTGCAGCCTCCAGTTATCCCAGGGATCCGTGCAATGCAGTCTGCAGTGAACCAAGTCCCCACAGCACTGCACCATGCTGTGAACCCTGTTCCGACTGTACTGCATGTTCCAAGGATCCCAGTGCCCATGGCACTTCAGCCTCCAGTGAACAAAGTGCCTGCGGTAATGCACCCTCCAGTGAACCCAGTACCCGCAGCACTGCAGCCTGTTATGAACCCAGTGCCCACGGCTCTGCAGACTCCATTGAAGCCAGTGCCCGCCGTACTGCACTCTCCATTGAACCTTGCGTACGTGGGACTGCAGCTGCCCGTTAAGCCAGTGCCCGCGGCATTGGAGCCTCATGGGAAAACTGTGCCCACAGAACTGCAGCCTCCAGTTATCCCAGTGATCCATGCACTGCAGTCTAGAGTGAACCCAGTGCCCACAGCACTGCACCCTGCAGTGAACCCAGTTCCCACTTCTATGCAGCCTCAAGTAAACCAATTGCCTGCAGCACTGCAGCCTCCAGTGAACGCACTGACCGCGGCACTGCACCCTCAAATGAAGGTAGTGCCTGCCGCACTGCACCCTCCAGTGAACCCAGGGCCCGCAGAACTGCACCATGCGGTGAACCCAGTTCCCGCTTCTATGCACCCTGCATTGAACACAGTGCCCGCAGCACTGCAGCCTCCAGTGAACCCACTGACCGCGGCACTGCAGCCTCCATTGAAGGCAGTGACTGCCGCACTGCACCCTCCAGTGAACCCAGTGCTCGTGGAACTGCACTATGCAGTGAACCCAGTTCCCGCTTCTAGGCATCCTGCAGTGAACACAGTGCCCGCAGCACTGCAGCCTCCAGTGAACACAGATCCCGCAGCACTGGAGCCTCCAGTGAACCCACTTCACGCAGCATTGCACCCGCCAGTGAAGGCAGTGGCTAACGCACTGTAGCCTCCTGTGACCCCACTGCCCACGACACTGCAGCATGCAGTGTAACCAGTTCCAACTTGTATGCAGCCTCCAGTGAACACACTGCCCGCAGCACAGCAGCCTCCAGTGAACCCAGATCCGGCGGCACTGCCTCCTCCAGAGAACCACCTGCCTGCGGCACTGCAGCATCCAGTGACAAACTGCCTGCGACACTGCAGGCTCCAGTGAACCCAGTTACGCGGCACTGCACCATCCAGTGAACCGAGTGCACGTGTCACTGCATCCTGCATTGAACCCACTGCCCAGGGTACTGCAGCCTGCATTGAACCCAGTTCCCGCTGCACTGCACCATCCAGTGAACTCAGTACCCGTGGCACTGGAGCCTGCTGTGAACCAACTGCCCGAGGCCCTGCAGCCTCCAGTGACCCACTGCCTGCGACACTGCCCACTCCAGTGAACACAATGTCCGTGGCACTGCACCCTGCAGTGAAGCCAGTGCCAGCGGCAATGCACCCTCCAGTAAAACCAGTGCCCACGGCACGACACCATCCACTGAACAAACTGTCCGCAGCACTGCAGCCAGTAATGAACCCAGTGCCCGCGGTTCTGCAGCTTACATTGAAGCCAGTGCCCGCCGTACTGCACTATCCAGTGAAACTAGGGTCTGCGGCACTGCAGCCGCCAGTAAAGCCAGTGCCCATGGCATTTCAGCCTCCAGTGAAACACTTGCCCACTGCACTGCAGCCTCCAGTTATCCCAGTGATCCGTGCACTACAGTCTGCAGTGAACCCAGTGCCCACAGCACTGCACCCTGCAGTGAACACAGTTCCGACTGCACTGCAGTTTCCAGGGATCCCAGTGCCCATTGCACTGCAGCATCCAGTGAACGAAGTGCCTACGGCACTGCAGCCTGCAATGAACCCAGTGCCCGCGTCTCTGCAGCCACCATTGAAGGCAGTGCCCGCTGTAATGCACTCTCCAGGGACCCTAGGGTCCGCGGCACTGCAGCTGCCAGTAAAGCCAGTGCCCGCTCCATGGCAGCCTCCAGTGAAACGCGTGACCACTGCACTGCAGCCTCCAGTTATCACTGTGATCCGTGCACTGTGAGCCTGCATTGAACACAGTACCCGCAGGACTGCACCATGCATTGAACCCAGTTCCCGCTTCTATGCAGCCTCCCGTGAACCTAGTACCCGTGGAATTGCAGCCTCCAGTGAACCCAGTGCACGCGTCACTGCATCCTGCATTGAACCCAGTGCCTAGGGTACTGCAGCCTACAGTGAACCCAGTTACCACGTCACTGCACCATCCAGTGAACCCGGGAACCGTGGTACTTGAGCCTGCTGTGAACCCACTGACTGCGGCACTGCAGCCTCCAGTGAAACCAGTGCCCGCGGCACTGCACCCTCCATTGAACCCAGTGCACATGTCACTGCATCCTGCATTGAACCCACTGCCCAGGGTAATGCAGCCTGAAGTGAACACAGTTCCTGCGACACTGCACCATCCAGTGAACTCAGTACCCGTGGCACTGGAGCCTTCTGTGAACCCAATGCGCACGGCACTGCAGCCTCCAATGACCCACTGCCTGCGACACTGCCCCCTCTAGTGAACACAGTGTCCATGGCACTGCACCCTCCAGTGAAGCCAGTGCCCACGGCACTACACCATCCAGTGAACAAAGTGCCCGCGGCACTGCAGCCTGCAATGAACCCAGTGCCCGCAGCTCTGCAACCAACATTGAAGACAGTGCCTGCTGTAATGCACTCTCCAGGGAACCTAGGGTCCGCGGCACTGAAGCCTCCAGTAAAGCCAGTGCCCGCGCCATTGCAGCCTCCAATGTAACCCGTGCCCACTGCACTGCAGCCTCCAGTTATCCCTGTGATCCGTGCACTGCACTCTGCATTGAAACCAGTACCCGCAGGACTGCACCATGCAGTGACCCAGTTCACGCTTCTATGCAGCTTCCAGTGAACCCAGTGCCCGCAGCACTGAACCATGCTGTGAAACCAGGTCCCGCCTCTATGCAGCCTCCAATGAACCCGGTGCCAACGGTACTGCAGCCTCCAGTGAACCCAGCGCACGCGTCACTGCATCTTGCATTGAACCCAGTGCCCAGGGTACTGAAGCCGGCAGTGAACCCAGTTCCCGCGGCAATGCACCATCCAGTGAACCCAGGACCCATAGTACTGGAGCCTGCTGTGAACCTCTGCCCGCGGCACTGCAACCTCCATTGACCCACTGCCTGCGACACTGCCCCCTCCAGTGAACAAAGTGTCC
>NW_026526660.1:17500-19713 GCF_024362965.1 Panthera pardus | reverse complement strand
GCAGTGCGGCGCGGCCGCAACCCGGGGGGGAAGCGCGCAGCGGCGGGCGACGCCGCGGCGTCCCGCGGGCCGCCGCCGGGGCACGCATCCCCGGGGCGCAGCCCCGCGCGCGACTCGGCCTCGGCGCGAGCCGCCCCGACAGGGCAAAGGGGGCCGGGATCGCCGGCGGGGAGCGGGGGCGGGGCCGCGGCTCAGGCCCCCGACCGCACGGCCGCGGACCGGGAGAGGAGGGGGCCACGGCCGGACCGCCGCGGTCGCCGCCCGGGGCAAGGCGGCGAGAACGACGGCGCTCCGGATCCGCGCCTCCACCCCCCACGACGGCCCGCGGGACCCGCGCGGCACGGGGCACCGCAAAACCCTCCCGAGACCCGGGCGGCGATCCCAAAGACCGCGTGCGGCACGAGGGATCTCCTCCAGAGGGACCGCGGCGGCGGCCGCGGCCCTCAGGCGCGAGCTCTCCTCGCCCTTCCCTTTTCTCGCGGGCGGCGACCGGCCGCCTCGGCCTCTCCCCCCCAGCCCCACCTCTCCCCCCCCCCCAACCACCCCACGCCACCGCCCCACGGGCGCCGGCCCCCAGCCCCCGTCCCACGCCCTCCCACGTCCCACACACAGGCCACCGCCGAGCGGACCCGGCGGGGCGAGGCGGGGGCGAGGGGGGTGCTGAGGGAGGCGGCGGGGACCGGACACACGGGGCCGGGGAGGGGGCGGGGAGGAGGAGGAGGAGGAGGAGGAAGGAGGGAGGGCCGGCAGCGGCGGCCACCGTCGTCTGCACTTAGGGGGACGGAGGGCCCGGCGGCCAGGACGACCCTCTCCCCGGCCCGCAGACGACCCCGCACACCGAACCGCCGCGCAGGCGGGCGTGGCGGGGCGCACTCGGGCAGGGGCGGGCGCCGGCGGGACAGGCCCTGCGAGGGAACCCCCAGCCGCGCCTTACCCCCGGGAGAGAGACCCACCCGGGGGAGGCGATTGATCGGCAAGCGACGCTCAGACAGGCGTAGCCCCGGGAGGAACCCGGGGCCGCAAGTGCGTTCGAAGTGTCGATGATCAATGTGTCCTGCAATTCACATTAATTCTCGCAGCTAGCTGCGTTCTTCATCGACGCACGAGCCGAGTGATCCACCGCTAAGAGTCGTACGAGTTTTTGTGATCGCCGGGAGGGCCAACCCCGAAAAGGGGCGACCCCCCCAACCTGGCACAGCACATCCCCGAAGGGTGCCTCCGGCCGGCCAGCGAGAGACAACAAAGACCAGACTCCGAGAGGTCGGAAGGGTTGGAACAGGGCAAGTCCAGCAGCCCGCCCCGCCACGCGGACGACGCGCGGGGCGAGCTCGGAACAACCCCACAGGCGCCCAGGGGGGTTCCCGCCTGTCCCCTCCCCCCAACACACACCCAAGGGACACGGGGCGCACGCACACGCACACGCTCACGCACCACCCGGCAGCCGCCGGGCAAGCCCCCTCCCGGCAACCGGGGAGGGCCGTGGCGCGGGCGCAAGCGCGGCGGGCGCCCCGGCCTGGGGCGGCGGGGGGCGGGCAGCGGAGTCTGGAGGAGACACGGGAAGACCAGCCTCCACGGCTCCCCACGGGCCCGACCGCCCCGACCCGAGGCGGACGGGCGACCCCCAAAGGGTCTTTAAACCTCCGCGCCGGGACGCGCTAGGTACCTGGACAGGATGGAGGCGGGCGAGGTGGGTGGGGGACGAGGGAGCCCGCGACACCGCCAACCACCTCGACGCCGGCCCCCCCGGGGCCGCGGCCGGACCCACAAACGGCAACCGAAAGCCCCGACGCTGCCGGCCCGTGACGGAGGCTCCGACGGGGGCTAACCGCCCCCCCCACAGACCGCCGCCGCCCGACGCCCCTCGCTTCCCCCCCCCCACGACCCCCACACGACCCTTCTTCTCCCCCCCCATCCAGGGCCGCCGGGGCTGACCGGCCCCGGCCCCGCCCTCACTTCCGAGCACACCTTCCCCGTGGCACCGACCAACCCTCACCGTCCCCTCCCCCGCACCCGCGGCCCAGGCCCCCCCCCTCTGCGGGAGGGGGGCTGCGGCGGGAAGCGGGGCACGAGCGGGCAAGGGCGTGGGGGGTGGCGGTTCGGGGAGGAGGCGGGGAAGGAGACGGAAGGCCGGACCCGGACCGGACCCGGGGCCTGAAGGGAGGGCGGAAGGAAGGGTTGGTAAGTAAGGTCTGCGGGGTGGGGCAAAGAGAGAG
>NW_026526660.1:0-12500 GCF_024362965.1 Panthera pardus | reverse complement strand
CAGAGGGAGTTTCGGCCAAGCGCCACGGCGCCGGCTCGGCCCGCCACGATCGCTCAACTCGCCCCACCAAGTCAGCCCCCCGCACCCCTCCGGGCAACAGCGGCCCGTGGCGGGGCGGGGACGACAAGGCGCCCGCTCCCCGCAGCGGGGGGAACGGGTGTGCCTCCCTTCACCGATTCTGCCACCCGCCCACCTCGGGCAACTCCGCCAACGGCGGCGACCCAAAGGGGGGTCCGCTGGGAACAGGGAACGGCGCCACCACTCGGCTTCAGGCACCTGAGACGACCTGGAGCGCTCCAGGGGCACCACGGAGGGCCAGGCGCCACGCGCTCAGCACGCCCAGGCGGCGAGCAGCGTGGCGTCGGGTGCAGCCCCCCCACCACAGGGAGGCCGCCCACCACAACACAGCCAAGAGAGGCCAGCGAGAGTGTCCGCTGCGTCAGCCGACCCCGGTCCCGCAGCGACGGGAGGCCGGGGTCGGGCCGGAGTCCGCACCCCTCCGCAACCCCCCGCGCCGCCCACAGGCGGGAAGGAGGAGCATGGGGCCCGCAGGCAGAACGAGAAGAGCGGTCCCACTCACCAGGAGTGTCCGTCCCTCGTCTGACACGGCTTAGGCCCGGCCCGGGAGAGCGCGACATCACCACATCGATCGGTTACCGCCACACGAGGCAGTCCTGGGGTGAGGAGGGGGCTGGGGAAACGCCCGGCGAGGACAGCGACCAGAGGAGGACCTGCTTCAGCCTCGCCAGCACCCCTCCCCCACCTCTCCCAGGGAACAGGCAGCCGGACAACCCACAAGGGGAAAAGGGAACGCCTGACACGCGGCACGGAGCCTTGCGAGGGTGGGTTTGTCACGGCCACGGCCGGGTGCCCGCAGCGGGGAGCGCACGGGGTAGAAGACCCACGCCGCCTCCCCACGCCGCCCTCGGGTGCCAGAGACCGGAGGTGGCGCCACAGCCTGAACCACACCTGGATGCACGAGAGCCGGCGCGCAGGCCCAGGCAGACGGCTCGAGCAAGCAGGCGGGCAAAGGGCGGAGTCGGGCTCGGCTCGGCGTCACCGCCAAGCCCGGAGCCACGCCAGCCAGCGGCGACGAGGCCCAAGTCTCTCTTACAGGATGACAACCGCCACATCAGAACGTGTCAGCACCTACCTGGCAGCAAAAAGTACCTCTTTCAGGAGACAAAAATAACCGCGTTGGCAGGCGGGGCCGAGCCACAGGTCACTGGGACCTTCTGGGACCCTGGCCCGGCCACGGGCCCCAAGCATCTTCCCATCACCGCCAAGCAACCCCACCCCCCCCGGAAGTCCCCGGGGGCCATCTGGTCGACCCCGGGACCGACCGACCGACCGACCGACCGACCGGGGAATCGCGGGATGGGGGGGGAGGATGGCCGGGTAGGCCCTGCCCCGTTACACGTTCGCCCGTCCACGGGTCGTCTCCGGGTCGGGACTTAGAAAAATAAAACACTCCGCGCTGTCGCCTGCGGAAGCCTCCCCGGACCTCGCAAGACCGGCCCCATGCCAGTCCCCGACCCCCGGCTGGGACTGTTTTGGGGGGGGGTCTGAATTGCGCGGAGGCGCCCCCGACGACAGGACCTCAACGGGGATCGCGGGCGCGCCGGCGTTGGCGCCCTATACGGGCTTCCCCTCGCGGCCCGGTCCCCAACTCCGCAGCGGGCCTCGGAAAATCTGGGGAGAAAATCGGGTCCAACGACCGGGAGCACCACGCGTGCCCCCGCCCGGGCCCATCGCGCCCTCCGCGGGCTTCCCCTCAAGGCTCAGGACGGTCCTCACCGGCCCGGCCCGGCCCGGCCCGGCCCGACCGCGAAGCGGGAGGGAAGACAAAAGACGCCTGGCAGGGAAGGACCGACAAGCGACCCACGGGGCCACAGTCTCCGGGTGGCGGCCCCGGACGGTCCCCGCGGTCGGGGGGGCGGTGGGAGGGGAGGAAAGCACCGGCGGGTGCTGGTCGACCCGTCCGGGCAGCCCCCCACCCCGGCTCGCTCCCAGGGAGCGCCGCCGCTACTCCCCCATATACCCGGAGGTTCAATCTCCGGCAAGTGCACCAGCCGCCGGCGCCCCGACGACAGCGGGACGATCACGCCAACGTCGCCGGCCTTCTGGAACTCCGCCCCGGGGACCGCGGCCGAATCGCATCCCTTGCCGACGTCGCCGACGCTCCGGAGGGGAAACGCTATATAAAAGCGGCCGCCAGGTGGCGCCCGACAACCGACCGAAACGTCAGCGGGGACAGCTCGCGATCTCGGGGCCGAGAGGGCGCACAGCCGGCGGCCCGGCCGCCCGATCTCGTCCCGGCCCACTCCGGATGCCGCCTCTCGGTCCCAGGCCGGCGGAGGGCGTCCGCCTCGGGAGCTCCCGGCCGGCCGGCACGGCGCGACCCCGGCAGCCCAAGGGACACTCGAAAAATGCATCGGGGGGCGCCTGGGTGGCTCAGTCGGTTGAGCGGCCGACTTCAGCTCAGGTCATGATCTCGCGGTGCGTGGGTTCGAGCCCCGCGTCGGGCTCTTTGCTGACAGCTCAGAGCCTGGAGCCTGTTTCAGATTCTGTGTCCCCCTCTCTGTGACCCTCCCCTGTTCATGCTCTGTCTCTCTCTGTCTCAAAAATAAATAAACGTTAAAAAAAATTTAAAAAAAAAAAAAAAGAAAGAAAAATGCATCGGGGCGGCTGCCGCTGAAAAGGCGGGGGGGGGGGGGGGGGGGGGGCAGACCGGCCACTCGACTCCCCGGCCGGCCGAGGCGGACGTGCGCGGAAAATTCCCCGCACACACCGGGCAGGCCGGGCACGGGCGGCCCAGAGCGGCCCAGGCGGCGCGCCCGCGCTCCCGGGAGGACTTAGACACATTTCGGCGGGCAGGAAGGGAGGGAGGGAGGGAGGGAGAGACGGACGGTCAAACCGAAACCACGCGAGAGAGTACTCCCAGAACAACAACGGACGGACGAGCCGTTTTTATTCTATTGGGTCAAGCGGGGGAGCGTCTCTCTCGGAAACATAACAAACCAAGCTGCGGGGGGGGGGGGGGGACAGAAAGGGGGTGATGGATAAACAAACGACCACGGATAAAGCTTAAGCAAAGTCCTTCGCCGCACGGGGCCACGACGAAGTCCAAAGACCACAAACAGGTACGGGGAACATGGGTGCAAGTGCACCGCGTGGCAAGCGACAAGAATATGGCTTTCACCATTACTGTCCTCAATAAACACCACTACGGGCGGCGGTGGCGGCGGGGGGGGGGGGGGGGGGGGGGGGGATGGAGAACGGAAGGAGTTAATAGCCACTCACTAAAAAATGTCCCATGGGGCGCCTGGGTGGCTCAGTCGGTTGAGCGCCGACTTCGGCTCAGGTCACGATCTCGCGGTCCGTGAGTTCGAGCCCCGCATCGGGCCCCTGTGCTGACAGCTCAGAGCCCGGAGCCTGTTTCAAGTCTGTGTCTCCCTCTCTCTGACCCTCCCCCATTCATGCTCTGTCTCTCTCTGTCTCAAAAATAAATAAACGTTAAAAAAAAAAAAAAAATTAAAAAAAAAAAAGTCCCGGTTCCCAGAGGACCCTACAGTCCAAAGGGGGGGTGGGGGGGGTGGGGGGGGGGGTGGGCCCCCGCAGGGAAAAGGAAGGTGTCACCGAGACACACCCTATGCCTCCACCCTCTTAGGGTTTGCAGGTGACCCTGAGGGTGACACTGACACGAGACAGGTTAACCGTACAAGGAGCCAACAAATTGATTTCCTACAAGTTTCACGTGACAGGTAGAGCCCCTCCTGAGGAAACCAAGACCCTGAGAAGTGGCCAAACCTAAACGCTTGTATATTGGGTTGAACAAGGAGAAGCGACGGTGGACGACTAACTGAACTACGTGGGGAGGCTAAAGGATGATGAGGATTTTAAAACCAACCAACCAACCAAGATCTGTTCTCCTCTAGAATTCTCTCCACTTCTCCCCCTGTCCTTGAGGATAAGAATGTCACTCCCCTGGTGGCATAGGAAAGACGGGGGGGGGGGGGGGGGGGCCCTTCCAGGGAGAAAAGGAGGAGAGTGCTCCGTGCATGCTTCTTGCACCTGCTGGGCAGGAGGGTAGGGGTGGGTGGTTTACTTTGCTTGCTTGCTTGCTGCTGCTTTTTGAAAGCTTCTCTAATGTTTCCTTTACATCTAAGTCTTCCTTTCCAGTTTGGCTTTGGACAGGAGGAAGGCAGGCCACACGTTTTTCTGGCACGGTGGAGAACGAAGGGTAAGATGAGTGCGGGCCCGTGCGTATTCTTTTCCGTCAGTCACGTGCCGTGGTGAGCAGAGCATCAGCTCTTGCCGGATGGGTGTCTCATTCCTCCGTGAACCATCAGGCAAGATGTCGGGCAAACACACACAGGGAGACTAAAGGTAGGAAGAACGTAGAGAAGACGGGCGACACGTGCCCGAGTCTCCAGAGCGACGATTTCATCCAGGGCACGGCAACGTCCAAGGTTTCCGGACACCACGTTGACGGACGCTTTGGTGCGTAGGTCACTTTGAATCTACAGTGCCACCCTCCGGTCCATTAGCACGTTGCCTCCGGCTCACGTGAGCGAGCGGTGGTGTCGTCGCGCAAAGAGACTGTGGGACTCGTCCCGGGATGGAACTGGGCCAGAGAGAGGGAGGGACGCCGCAGCCCATCGTTGAGCTTCAGGTGTCTGTAAGAGACCGAGTCTCTAAAGTACACCGAGGCACAGGGCGACCCGCTCGCTCGTGCCTGGACGTCTCTTTGTTCTTTCGAGGGGTCGATATCTGTGAGTGTGGTTTGTTTACTTTCCGGACAAGGCGAAAGAACTCTGAAACAGGAAATATTGGCACAAGGGGTCTGGTGGGATGGGAGGGTGCGGGTCAGTCCACGTACCGAGAACACGGGAGGATCGGGCGTCTGAACAACCAGGCGGAGAGGGGAGTTTAGCCTCGGTCATCACGGCAACCGGCACCTCGACAGAAACCACAGAAGGTGCCCAGGACGAACTGCGTCGCAGGAGCCAGCGTGGGCATTGCCCCACTACCCTCAGCCCTCAGCCCAGCAGCAGGCAGCAACTGTCGTCCGGGTCCAGGCCGCGCCCCACTGCCCTCTTCTCAGCCAGAGCGGTACCCGGGAGGGCGGCCCCGGAACAGATACCTCCTCTCCTCCACACACATCTCGCCAACCCCTTGACCGCTTTGCCCGGGATACACAACTCCGCTGTACCCAGGCATGATTTTTCCCGTGGACCGGGGGCCTCCTTGGCCACTTAGGGTGCTCGCACCAAGATGAATCGGGCTAGAGACAGGGACACCTGTGCAGCCCGCTGTTGAGCTGAAGGGGCCTCTAGGAGAGGGACTCTCTAAAGTAGCTGACGTACAGGGAGACCCGCTCGCTCGTGGCCGGATGTGTCTTTGTTCCTTTATTTCTTTTCGTGTTCTTTATTATCATGTTTGGTACAATTGTAAGCGGGATTGGGTTGTTTGGGGTTTGTTTTTTCTTTTCTTTTCTAATTTGTCTTTCTGCGGTGTCATTATCGGCGTATACAGACGCAACAGATTTCGGTACATAGAGTTTGTATTTTTCCTGTGGACCAGGGGCCTACTTTGCCGCTTAGGATGCATGCGCCCCCACCCCCTGCCCACCCGCAGCCTTCAGTTCCCCAAACCACTGGAGGACTCGTGGGGGTGGGAGTGGGGGTGAGGGTGGGGGAGGGGTGGGGGGCGGGGATGGGAGTGGCAGTGGAAGGGAGGTTCAGGGCGATTCATTCCAATGGGCCTCATTCAACCCCTTTGTTCAAATGCAGAAAGCTTTCTGTTAAAGTCTGAGCCTGGGGCTTCTCTGCATTGAATGGCTTTCTTCAACTCCCCCAACCCTTAGGCTGCAGTTTCTGAACTACTGGGAGGAAAGGGAGGAAAGGGAGGAAAGGGAGGAAAGGGGGGGGGGAGGGAAGGGGGGGAGGGAAAGAAAGAAGGGGTGGGGGAGAGAAAGGGGGGAGGGGAGAAGATGATGTCTGAAGAACTTGCCTTCTCTGGAGCAAAGAGAGTCCCCTCCTTTTCCTAACCCAGGAAACCTCAATAAACCATTTGAGAATCATGGATGTGGAGGATGAAATCTTACTATAATGCCTTCCAGGGGTGGGGGTGCAGGTACGTGGAAGGGTAGGGAGTTGAGCGAGCGAGCGAGCGTAGCGAGCGAGCGGCATGGTGTGGCGTGGCGTGGCCTGCCGAGTCAGAGTCAGAGGGTGGCATGAAACACGTGATGGTGGTGTCTTAGGGTTCAGAG
Source organism: Panthera pardus (assembly GCF_024362965.1). Lineage (NCBI taxonomy): Eukaryota > Metazoa > Chordata > Mammalia > Carnivora > Felidae > Panthera > Panthera pardus. The sequence continues at coordinate 6,226 of NW_026526660.1, read as the reverse complement.
GCCAAACACAGGCATGGGGCAATAAGGGATAGAGGGTGGGGGAGGCCTGACAGGGGACAATTGTGACCCCGGGCGATGGTCCCAGCGGGCACACTCCTGTAAAGCAACACTAACACTCTATTGATTAGCCATTGACCTCTCCTCCCTCTCCCACCTGCTTCCAAAGGGAAACTGAGTACAGTTTCATTCCACAGGCACTGGCTGTTTCACATGCAACCTTTGACGTGCCACTAAAAGGAGGAAGAAAGATGGACACACATGAAACAGCCCCACAGATGGCCTAGAGGGCGTGGGCGGGGCTCTCATCAGTCAAATTGGGAGTCTGAGTCAGGATCCTGGGGTTGTTTCAAAACATGGAATGGAAGGGGCTCCTGGCTGGCTCACTCAGAAGAGCATGCGACTCTTGGACTCTTGATCTCTGTCAGGGTTGTGACTTCAAGTCCCACATCGAGTGAAGAGAATGTGAAAAATGAATGAAGGAATGAAGGAATGGATGAACAAACTTAAAAAAAAAAAAAAAAAAAAGGTTGTGGGGCGCCTGGGTGGCTCGGTCGGATAAGTGTCCGACTTGGGCTCAGGTCATGATCTCACGGTCCGTGAGTTCAAGCCCCATGTCGAGCTCTGTGCTGACAGCTCAGAGCCTGGAGCCTGCTTCAGAATCTGTGTCTCCCTCTCTCTGACCCTCCCCCATTCATGCTCTTTCTCTATCTCAAAAATAAATAAAAGTTGAAAAAAAAAAAAAAAGTTTGCAACGTTTATGTCTTTAAAACAAATGGAATCGGTGGGGTGCTTGGGTGGCTCAGTGGGTGAAGCATCCCACGCTTGCTAGATTTTGACTCACGTCATATCTCAGGGTTCGTGAGACCAAGCCCTGCATTGGGTTCTCACACGGACAGTGCAGAGCCTGCTTGGGGTTCCCTCCCTACCCCCCCATACCTCCCCCATAAACCAATAAATAAACATCAAAAACATAAATCTTAAAACACTACAACAAATGGAATGGAAAGAGAGAACGCAACGAGGAGGATGTGAATGTTGCACCTAATACCACTGAACTCTACGCTTATATATGGTGAAAAATCTCAATTGTAGGTGATGTCTACTTCTAACCACAACTGAAAGGAAAACGACAAAACACCGGTCCTTGGCTCACAGTAAGGGAGTTCCTGGATTTGGTCCGAGAGGGCCTTCTCATCCGCCGTGTGGAAAACTATGGAATGGTTTCTTCCTCTCCAGGCCGATGACCATTGCCAACGACAGTAGGTGTAGGTGCTGTCCTACCTGTGAAGGAAAGGCAGGAAGAAGTGTAGCATTTAAAAGCATCTTTTAAACGCTGTCCACCTTTCCCAGTTTGTCCCCTCACTATGTCTTGCGTACCTTTTATAGCATTTACCCTATGTCGATGCAAAATGAACGAGCCTTTTTAAAAACAATTTTAAAGAGGAAGGAAAAGAGTTTCATTGGAGCCCAAGTTAGGAGGGCTGACGGGGATACGCAATCTTCACAAAGCAGTCAGTCATCTGGGGAAGGCCTCACATTGGGCATACATACAGCTTACCAAAAAAAAAAAAAAGGAAAAACAGGGCACGGGGGCGGGGGGGGGGGGGGGGTTGGCCGCAGATGTTAGGAATCATCATGAGGAGAAAGAACACATTCCAGAAAGTTACAGACTTTATCTTCTGTTTTTAGTATGTGCAAGGCTGTATGACTTCAATCTTATGGCGACCAGGAAGGTTTTTGTATTGTTTTCTTTTGTTTCCCTTATCTTTATAAGCCGCCTTTGGAAGCCCCCTTTTTTAGTTAGTTATGTTTAAGAAAAAAAAAAAATTTTTTTTTTTTTTTTAACAAACCAGACATTAAATCTGTGCTCAGGACAGAAAAAGAGCTCATGCTTTGAGGTTTTCTGGAGTCCCTTTGACCTCGGTAAATATTAAATGTATAGCTTCCCTGGGAGAGCACCAACATAAAAAGTTTAGAATTTCCTTTATCATTTCCCCGTCTTGATCGATAATCTTTCCTCAGAAATCACGGACGATCAACCTGATGTTTTTATGTCCCTCAGTGCCAGGTGACTGTCTTGTCTGCCCTGGGTGTGTCCCTCCTTGCTAGGTATGAGACTGAGTGTGTGTGTGTGTGTGTGTAAACACACATATATGTCTTTGAACCACCTAGGGTTCCTCGTTGGGGTGAACTTATTGTAACATAAATGGTGGGAAACTCAAAAGTGACGTATGTTCTCTGTAAGTTCCATTGACCAGCAGACATAGTTCATGTGCTTGGCTCAGATGGCCTGCCTTTGTATTTGGCAAAGCATTTTTAACAGAGAGACAGGGACAGCAACACACTTTCAACAAGGACAATTTGAAGGAGCCAGTGCAACATTGGAATACACTTGAATTGACAAAAGAATGAAATCCCAAGAATCCTTTACATACCTGTTGATAAAAGGGAAGGCACATCTGTGATTATTGATGAGGAAAGATGGAGCACCCACATTGAGGAAACATACCTGTCATGCATATTCCCAGGTTTGCTTAGGGGCGGAGACTTAACATGAGAAGGAGGCAAAATTTAGTCCCTGATGTCAGGAGGTTACCTTAGGACACGGAGAAGGGGCTGTGGGTATGCCCCGAGAGCTGGTATAACCTGGATGGGGACTTAGGCTCTTTCTCTCAGGGCTGTGCTGGCTTATAGGCTGCAAGCATATCGGTGGACCTTGAGTCCAGGCTTCTTCAGAGACAGCTAGAGTTTGTTTGTGGGACCTGAAAAGACACAATAGCTGATTAGGGGCAAATAGTTCCCTGAAGAACAAGATTTAGGTTCTCTGCGAGAGAGAGCGAGCGTCAGACTCCTTAACCCTCCGTGGCACAGTTTCAATTGCCCACTCCCCACTCCCCGCCCCCCACACTCACCCCCAGCCTCTGGAGTTTGGATCATTTCCCAATGGTAAGGAACGGGGACGATGATGGGTGATGGCTCGGGCTAGGGCTATCCGTTTATCTCCCCCGGTGAGAACAGTTTCTGTAAATCTCACCTGTCACAGGCCTAGGTGCAGGGCTACACAGAAGTTGTGAAGGGAATCGAAGCAACATGGAGTCAGAGGTGTTAAGTTTTCTTCCCCTTTATAAGTTTCCATTGTCAATCCCTCATTCCACTTCTATGGAACAGGGATGGAGGTCCACCTTCTGAAACTATTTCAAGCCGAATTAGGGTGTGGCAGGGGCTTTGGAAGGGAAGGATTTGACAGGGTGCAGGTCACAACTTTTGCTCCCTTGTGCTAATTGGGGGTGGGGAGGGGGGGGGGAATCAGAGATAATTCCTATCTGAGATCTTGGGTATTTTTCTGCATAGTTTGGTACTGCATCATATCCTGAGATTTCTCCCCAAGTGTATTCTAAGGAATAGTAACAGTATAGTCAAACCCAATGTTATAACCACCTTGTGGGGGGAGGGCACGGGGGGGAAGGTTGTGGTGGTCAAGGGCCTCTTACTGTACCCAAGTGAATTGCTGTCTGATTTTATTTGTATGTTTTTTTTTTTAAATCTTATTAAGTAACCTTTACACCCAACGTTGGGCTCGAACTTACAACCCCAAGATCGAGAGCTACACGCTCTACCGACTGAGCCATCCAGGTGCCCCTGTTTATGTGGGCTTTTGTTGCTGGGGCACCTGGGTGGCTCCGTGGGTTAAGCATTGGACTCTGGCTCCGGTCAGGATCTCGCCGTTCGTGATTTCGAGCCCCGCATCCGACTCTGTGCAGACAGCTCAGAGCCTGGAGCCAGCTACAGATTATGGGTCTCTCTCCCCCCACCCCCTCTCAAAAATAAATATTAAGAAACTTATAAAAATACAAATAAAATATGGGTTCTTATTTCTAAAGAGGAGCTAATACAGTTGCAGCAAGTGTTTGTGAACTAGCTTTGACTCTGCCTCCTCGTTCAGCAAGCAATCAGATAACTAATAAGAGGTACTTCTACAGAAAGAAAAGAACACCACGGGTTAATGGGTAGAACAACTTATAAACCCAGTGTCTAAGTCCCAAGTGCGGTCAGTGAGAAGGTGTCTAGATGCCAGGCTCGAAGCATCCTCAGCTGGAGTGGGAGCAGGCAGGGGGCAATCTGACCGATTTTTCTGGCATGTAGTTCAAATGTCTCATTTTGGGGGATTCTGAGTGGCTCAGTGGGTTCAGGTTCAGTATTCAAGTCTGGATCTCCACTCAGGTCTCAATCCCAGGGTCGTGAGCTCAAGGCCCCAGTTGGGCTCCACACTGGGCGTGGTGAAGCCTACTTTAAAAACAACAAAAACACAACAGCAGCAAATGTCTCGTTCTGAATGGCCCATAGAGCAACAGGCACACAGATTGTCTACAACTGTGGCAATTTCTCTGAAGTTTATCTCCAGTTGTCCAGCTTTCCTTTGCAGGGCTTCAGGGAAAAGGGCCATTTGAGTTCTTCAGGATGGTAAGATAAGAGGATGGGAGAGGATTGGAAGCCTGAGTTTGAAGAGTCATAGTCAGATATTCGAGGAAACCAGGATTCAGGATCCAGCCCAGTTTTAAAGGCAAACAACAAACAGTCAAAGAAAATTAATTAACCAGAACTAGAAGTTAACATCCACAAAAGAGCTATTGAAATACAATCTTTTTCTATCGAGACCCCTCCATTCCTGTCAAAGATAGCCCAATGAAAACTTATTTGTTTGTAAAATAAGTCCAGTGTTAACAGACATGGCTTCAGTATTGACATAAGCACAGCAAGAATAGCGATTGACCATATAGTATTTTGTGTTTTTTCTCTCTTCTTTTCCGCCTGCCTGCCTTCTTTTTATTTATTTTTTTTTATGGAGTTCTTTTTTTCCTCTTAAGTTAATTCCTTTATTTTGAGAGCTGGGAGGAAAGGGAGAGGGGGAGAGGGGGAGAGGGGGGAGAGGGGGAGAGGGGGAGAGGGGGAGAGGGGGAGAGGGGGAGAGGGGGAGCTCTGCACTGTCAGTGCAGAACCCAGCTCAGGGCTCAAATCCATGAACCATGACCGTAGGTGAAATCAGACGCTTAACCGACTGAGCCACCCAGGCCCCCCACACACCAGATTTCTTTACACTGTCAAATGTACGAATGTATCTCATCATTTTCAGAAACACGTTGTGGTGTTTGGTTTTGTTTCTTTTTTCTTTTACTGTACAATTTTTAGCAAGTCATGAAACGGGCGCCTGGGTGGCTTTGTCAGTTAAGCATCCAACTTCGGCTCAGGTCATGATCCCACGGTTCGGTTCGTGAGTTTGAGCCATGCATTGGGCTGTCTGTGCTGTCAGCACAGAGCCCGCTTCGGATCCTCTGCCCCTCCCACCGACTCATTCTGTGTGTGTGTGTGTGTGTGTGTGTGTGTGTGTGTGTGTGTGTGTGTGTGTCTTTCTCTCTCTCTCTCTCTCTCTCTCTCTCTCTCTCTCCTAAAAATAAAGAAATAGGCTGGAAAACAAATCTTCAAGGAAAAAAAAAAACAACAAACGATGAAACATGTTTACTAACAGACCCAAGTATCTTTACTGTTTTTCTGAATAAAGCCAAAGACCAACACACACACACACACACACACACACACACACACACACACACAGCAAAACAAAAAACAAAAAAACAAACAAAGAAAAGAAAACGCCGTAGGTTTAGTAATTCACAATTTAGTATTTTATCTTCTGTGGAAAAGACTCAGATGTCTGAAGAACTGAACCTAATTTACCACTTAACTTAGCAAAGCTTTGAAGTTACAGGTCATGAAAGATTTGGGAAGCCATTTTAAAAGTTTACAAATAGGGACTCCTGGGCGGCTCAGTCGGTTAAGCGTCCGACTTCGGCTCAGGTCACAATCTCACAGCTCGTGAGTTCGAGCTCCGCGTGGGGCTCTGTGCTGACCTCTCAGAGCCTGGAGCCTGCTTCGGATTCTGTGTCTCCCTCTGTCTCTGCCCCTCCCTCGCTGACATTCATTCTCATTCTCTCATTCTCTCATTCTCTCTCTCTCTCTCTCTCTCTCTCTCTCTCTCTCTCTCTCTCAAAAATAAATGGTACAAGGAAAAAATTTAAAGGTTTACGAGTAAACATTTTTGTGTATTTAACCTATCTCCTGTCAACATTCACCCACGAACACTGTATGCGAGAGACAAAATCGACCATCGTTTGAAGTACTTTTTGCTGACAAACTGCAACGGGTACCGGTGAAGTCATAAATTGAAGTC
>NW_026526659.1:0-21705 GCF_024362965.1 Panthera pardus | reverse complement strand
AACCCAGTTTCCACGGCACTGCACCCTCCAGTGAACCCATTGCAAGTGGCACTGCAGCATGCAGTGAAGCCAGTGCCAGTGGCACTGCAGCATGTAGTGAATCCATTGCCAGTGGCACTGCAGGATGCAGTGAAGCCAGTGCCAGTGGCACTGCAGCATGCAGTGAAGCCAGTGCCAGTGGCACTGCAGCATGCAGTGAAGCCAGTGCCAGTGGCACTGCAGCATGCAGTGAATCCAGTGCCAGTGGCACTGCAGCATGCAGTGAAGCCAGTGCCAGTGGCACTGCAGCATGCAGTGAACCCAGTGCCCGTGGCACTGCACCCTCCAGTGAACCCAGTGCCAGCGGCACTGCAGCATGCAGTGAATCCATTGCCAGTGGCACTGCAGCATGCAGTGAATCCAGTGCCAGGGGCACTGCAGCATGCAGTGAAGCCAGTGCCAGTGGCACTGCAGCATGCAGTGAAACCCGTGCCAGTGGCACTGCACCCTCCAGTGAACCCAGTGCCAGCGGCACTGCACCCTCCAGTGAACCCAGTTTCCACGGCACTGCACCCTCCAGTGAACCCATTGCCAGTGGCACTGCAGCATGCAGTGAAGCCAGTGCCAGTGGCACTGCAGCATGCAGTGAATCCAGTGCCAGTGGCACTGCAGGATGCAGTGAAGCCAGTGCCAGTGGCATTGCAGCATGCAGTGAAGCCAGTTCCAGTGGCACTGCAACATGCAGTGAACCCAGTGCCAGTGGCACTGAAGCATGCAGTGAAGCCAGTGCCAGTGGCACTGCACCCTCCAGTGAACCCAGTGCCAGTGGCACTGCAGCATGCAGTGAAGCCAGTGCCAGTGGCACTGCAGCATGCAGTGAAGCCAGTGCCAGTGGCACTGCACCCTCCAGTGAACCCAGTGCCAGTGGCACTGCAGCATGCAGTGAAGCCAGTGCCAGTGGCACTGCAGCATGCAGTGAAGCCAGTGCCAGCGGCACTGCACCCTCCCGTGAACGCAGTGCCTGCGCCAGTTCACCCCCAGTGAACCCATGGCCGTTACACTGCACGCTCCAGCGAACCCAGTGCCCAAGGCACTGCACCCTCCAGTAAACCCAGTGCCCGCGGCACTGCAAATTCAAGTGAACCCAGGGCCTAAGGCACTGCACCGTGCAGTGAACCCAGTGCCCGCGGAACTGCACCCACCAGGGAACCCAGTGCCCGTTGCACTGCAGTCTGCAGTGAAACCAGTGCCCGTGGCACTGCACCCTCCAGTGAAGCCAGTGCCCGCGGCACTGCACCCTCCAGTGAACCCAGTGCCCGTGGCACTGCACCGTCCACTGAACCAAGTGCCAGCGGCACGGCAGCATGCAGTGAATCCAGTGCCAGTGTCACTGCAGCATGCAGTGAATCCAGTGCCAGTGGCACTGCAGCATGCAGTAAATCCAGTGCCAGGGGCTTGCAGCTAGCAGTGAATTCAGTGCCAGTGGCACTGCAGCATGCAGTGAATCCAGTGCCAGTGGCACTGCAGCATGCAGTAAATCCAGTGCCAGGGGCTTGCAGCTAGCAGTGAATTCAGTGCCAGTGGCACTGCAGCATGCAGTGAATCCAGTGCCAGTGGCACTGCAGCATGCAGTGAATCCAGTGCCAGCGGCACTGCAGCATGCAGTAAATCCAGTGCCAGGGGCTTGCAGCTAGCAGTGAATTCAGTGCCAGTGGCACTGCAGCATGCAGTGAATTCAGTGCCAGTGGCACTGCAGCATGCAGTGAATCCAGTGCCAGCGGCACTGCAGCATGCAGTAAATCCAGTGCCAGGGGCTTGCAGCTAGCAGTGAATTCAGTGCCAGTGGCACTGCAGCATGCAGTGAATTCAGTGCCAGTGGCACTGCAGCATGCAGTGAATCCAGTGCCAGCGGCACTGCAGCATGCAGTAAATCCAGTGCCAGGGGCTTGCAGCTAGCAGTGAATTCAGTGCCAGTGGCACTGCAGCATGCAGTGAATCCAGTGCCAGTGGCACTGCAGCATGCAGTGAATCCAGTGCCAGTGGCACTGGAGTCTGCAGTGAACCCAGTGCCCGCGGCACTGCAGCCTCCAGTGAACCCAGTGTCCGCGGCACTGCACCCTCCAGTGAACCCAGTGCCAGCGGCACTGCAGCATGCAGTGAATCCAGTGCCAGTGGCACTGCTGCATGCAGTGAATCCAGTGCCAGTGGCACTGGAGTCTGCAGTGTATCCAGTGCCAGTGGCACTGCAGCATGCAGTGAATCCAGTGCCAGTGGCACTGCACCCTCCAGTGAACCCAGTGCCAGCGGCACTGCAGCATGCAGTGAATCCAGTGCCAGTGGCACTGCAGCATGCAGTGAATCCAGTGCCAGTGGCACTGGAGTCTGCAGTGTATACAGTGCCCGCGGCACTGCACCCTCCAGTGAACCCAGTGCCAGCGGCACTGCACGCTCTAGTGAACACATTGCCAGCGGCAATGCAGCATGCAGTGAATTCAGTGCGAGCGGCACTGCAGCATGCAGTGAATCGAGTGCCAGGGTCACTGCAGCCTGCAGTGAATCCAGTGCCAGGGGCACTGCAGCTAGCAGTGAATCCAGTGCCAGTGGCACTGGAGTCTGCAGTGTATACAGTGCCCGCGGCACTGCACCCTCCAGTGAACCCAGTGCCAGCGGCACTGCATGCTCTAGTGAACCCATTGCCAGCGGCAGTGCAGCATGCAGTGAATCCAGTGCCAGGGGCACTGCAGCATGCAGTGAATCCAGTGCCAGTGGCACTGGAGTCTGCAGTGAACCCAGTGCCCGCGGCACTGCACCCTCCAGTGAACCCAGTGTCCGCGGCACTGCACCCTCCAGTGAACCCAGTGCCAGCGGCACTGCACCCTCCAGTGAATCCAGTACCAGGGGCACTGCAGCATGCAGTGAATCCAGTGCCAGTGGCACTGCAGCATGCAGTGAATCCAGTGCCAGTGGCACTGGAGTCTGCAGTGTATACAGTGCCCGCGGCACTGCACCCTCCAGTGAACCCAGTGTCCGCGACACTGCACTCTCCAGTGAACCCAGTGCCAGCGGCACTGCATCATGAAGTGAACCAGTGCCAGCGGCACTGCAGCATGCAGTGAACCCAGTGCCAGCGGCACTGCAGCATGCAGTGAATCCAGTGCCAGTGGCCCTGCATCATGCAGTGAACCCAGTGCCAGCGGCACTGCAGCATGCAGTGAATACAGTGCCAGGGGCAGTGGAGTCTGCAGTGAATCCAGTGCCCGCGGCACTGCAACCTCCAGTGAACCAAGTGCCAGCGGCACTGCAGCATGCAGTAAATCCAGTGCCAGGGGCTTGCAGCTAGCAGTGGATCCAGTGCCAGTGGCACTGGAGTCAGCAGTGAACCCAGTTTCCATGGCACTGCACCCTCCAGTGAACCCATCGCGAGCGGCATTGCAGAATGCAGTGAAATCATTGCCAGCAGCACTGCAGCATGCAGTGAATCCAGTGCCAGGGGCACTGCAGCATGCAGTGAATCCAGTGCCAGGGGCACTGCAGCATGCAGTGAATCCAGTGCCAGTGGCACTGGAGTCTGCAGTGAACCCAGTGCCCGTGGCACTGCAGCCTCCAGTGAACCCAGTGTCCGCGGCACTGCACCCTCCAGTGAACCCAGTGCCAGCGGCACTGCACCCTCCAGTGAATCCAGTGCCAGGGGCACTGCAGCATACAGTGAATCCAGTGCCAGTGGCACTGCTGCATGCAGTGAATCCAGTGCCAGTGGCACTGGAGTCTGCAGTGAACCCTGTGCCCGCGGCACTGCACCTTACAGTGAACCCAGTTTCCACGGCACTGCACCCTCCAGTGAACCCATTGCAAGTGGCACTGCAGCATGCAGTGAAGCCAGTGCCAGTGGCACTGCAGCATGTAGTGAATCCATTGCCAGTGGCACTGCAGGATGCAGTGAAGCCAGTGCCAGTGGCACTGCAGCATGCAGTGAAGCCAGTGCCAGAGGCACTGCAGCATGCAGTGAAGCCAGTGCCAGTGGCACTGCAGCATGCAGTGAAGCCAGTGCCAGTGGCACTGCAGCATGCAGTGAAACCCGTGCCAGTGGCACTGCACCCTCCAGTGAACCCAGTGCCAGCGGCACTGCACCCTCCAGTGAACCCAGTGCCAGGGGCACTGCACCCTCCAGTGAACCCAGTTTCCACGGCACTGCACCCTCCAGTGAACCCATTGCCAGTGGCACTGCAGCATGCAGTGAAGCCAGTGCCAATGGCACTGCAGCATGCAGTGAAGCCAGTGCCAGTGGCACTGCACCGTCCAGTGAACCCAGTGCCATTGGCACTGCAGCATGCAGTGAAGCCTGTGCCAGTGGCACTGCAGCATGCAGTGAATCCAGTGCCAGTGGCACTGCAGGATGCAGTGAAGCCAGTGCCAGTGGCACTGCAGCATGCAGTGAAGCCAGTGCCAGTGGCAGTGCAGCATGCAGTGAAGCCAGTGCCAGTGGCACTGCAGCATGCAGTGAAGCCAGTGCCAGTGGCACTGCAGCATGCAGTGAAACCCGTGCCAGTGGCACTGCACCCTCCAGTGAACCCAGTGCCAGCGGCACTGCACCCTCCAGTGAACCCAGTTTCCACGGCACTGCACCCTCCAGTGAACCCATTGCCAGTGGCACTGCAGCATGCAGTGAAGCCAGTGCCAGTGGCACTGCAGCATGCAGTGAATCCAGTGCCAGTGGCACTGCAGGATGCAGTGAAGCCAGTGCCAGTGGCATTGCAGCATGCAGTGAAGCCAGTTCCAGTGGCACTGCAACATGCAGTGAACCCAGTGCCATTGGCACTGAAGCATGCAGTGAAGCCAGTGCCAGTGGCACTGCACCCTCCAGTGAACCCAGTGCCAGTGGCACTGCAGCATGCAGTGAAGCCAGTGCCAGTGGCACTGCAGCATGCAGTGAAGCCAGTGCCAGTGGCACTGCACCCTCCAGTGAACCCAGTGCCAGTGGCACTGCAGCATGCAGTGAAGCCAGTGCCAGTGGCACTGCAGCATGCAGTGAAGCCAGTGCCAGCGGCACTGCACCCTCCCGTGAACGCAGTGCCTGCGCCAGTTCACCCCCAGTGAACCCATGGCCGTTACACTGCACGCTCCAGCGAACCCAGTGCCCAAGGCACTGCACCCTCCAGTAAACCCAGTGCCCGCGGCACTGCAAATTCAAGTGAACCCAGGGCCTAAGGCACTGCACCGTGCAGTGAACCCAGTGCCCGCGGAACTGCACCCACCAGGGAACCCAGTGCCCGTTGCACTGCAGTCTGCAGTGAAACCAGTGCCCGTGGCACTGCACCCTCCAGTGAAGCCAGTGCCCGCGGCACTGCACCCTCCAGTGAACCCAGTGCCCGTGGCACTGCACCGTCCACTGAACCAAGTGCCAGCGGCACGGCAGCATGCAGTGAATCCAGTGCCAGTGTCACTGCAGCATGCAGTGAATCCAGTGCCAGGGGCACTGCAGCCAGCAGTGAATCCAGTGCCAGGGGCACTGCAGCCAGCAGTGAATCCAGTGCCAGTGGCACTGGAGTCTGAATTGAATCCAGTGCCCCTGGCACTGTACCCTCCAGTGAACCCAGTGCCAGCGGCACTGCACGCTCTAGTGAACCCATTGCCAGCGGCACTGCAGCATGCAGTGAATCCAGTGCCAGGGGCAATGCAGCATGCAGTGAATCCAGTGCCAGTGGCACTGCAGCATGCAGTGAATCTAGTGCCAGTGGCACTGTAGTCTGAAGTGAACCCAGTGCCCGCGGCACTGCACCCTCCTGTGAACCCAGTGCCGGCGGCACTGCACCCTCCAGTGAACCCAGTGTCCGTGGCACTGCACCCACCTGTGAACCCAGTGCCAGCGGCACTGCAGCATGCAGTGAATCCAGTGCCAGGTGCACTGCAGCTAGCAGTGAACCCAGTACCTGTGGCACTGCAGTCTGCAGGGAATCCTGTGCCCGCGGCACTGCACCCTCCACCTAACCCAGTGCCAGCGGCACTGCAGCATACAGTGAATCCAGTGCCAGTGGCACTGCTGCATGCAGTGAATCCAGTGCCAGTGGCACTGCAGCATGCAGTGAATCCAGAGCCAGTGGCACTGCAGCATGCAGTGAATCCAGTGCCCGCGGCACTGCCGTCTGCAGGGAATCCAGTGCCCGCGGCACTGCACCCTCCAGTGAACCCAGTGCCAGCGGCACTGCAGCATGCAGTAAATCCAGTGCCAGGGGCTTGCAGCTAGCAGTGAATCCAGTGCCAGTGGCACTGGAGTCTGCAGTGAATCCATTGCCCCTGGCACTGCACCCTCCAGTGAACCCAGTGCCAGCGGCACTGCACGCTCTAGTGAACCCATTGCCAGCGGCATTGCAGCATGCAGTGAATTCAGTGCCAGTGGCACTGCAGCATGCAGTGAATCCAGTGCCAGTGGCACTGCAGCATGCAGTGAATCCAGTGCCAGTGGCACTGCAGCATGCAGTGAATCCAGTGCCAGTGGCACTGGAGTCTGCAGTGAATCCAGTGCCCGCATCACTGCAGTCTGCAGGGAATCCAGTGCCCGTGGCACTGCACCCTCCAGTGAACCCAGTGCCAGCGGCACTGCAGCATGCAGTGAATCCAGTGCCAGGGGCACTGCAGCATGCAGTGAAGCCAGTGTCAGTGGCACTGCAGCATGCAGTGAATCCAGTGCCAGTCGCACTGCAGCATGCAGTGAACCCAGTGCCAGCGGCACTGCACCCTCCAGTGAACCCAGTGCCAGCGGTACTGCACCCTCCAGTGAACCCAGTGCCAGTGGCACTGCAGCCTGCAGTGAACCCAGTATCTGTGGCACTGCAGTCTGCAGGGAATCCAGTGCCCGCGGCACTGCACCCTCCACTGAACCCAGTGCCCGTGGCACTGCACCCTCCAGTGAACCCAGTGCCAGCGGCACTGCAGCATGCAGTGAATCCATTGCCAGTGGCACTGCAGCATGCAGTGAATCCAGTGCCAGGGGCACTGCAGCATGCAGTGAAGCCAGTGCCAGTGGCACTGCAGCATGCAGCGAACCCAGTGACCGTGGCACTGGAGTCTGCAGTGAATCCAGTGCCCCTGGCACTGCACCCTCCAGTGAACCCAGTGCCAGCGGCACTGCACGCTCTAGTGAACCCATTGCGAGCGGCATTGCAGAATGCAGTGAAATCAGTGCCAGCAGCACTGCAGCATGCAGTGAATCCAGTGCCAGGGGCACTGCAGCATGCAGTGAATCCAGTGCCAGGGGCACTGCAGCATGCAGTGAATCCAGTGCCAGTGGCACTGGAGTCTGCAGTGAACCCAGTGCCCGTGGCACTGCAGCCTCCAGTGAACCCAGTGTCCGAGGCACTGCACCCTCCAGTGAACCCAGTGCCAGCGGCACTGCAGCATGCAGTGAATCCAGTGCCAGTGGCACTGCTGCATGCAGTGTATCCAGTGCCAGTGGCACTGGAGTCTGCAGTGTATCCAGTGCCAGTGGCACTGCAGCATGCAGTGAATCCAGTGCCAGTGGCACTGCACCCTCCAGTGAACCCAGGGCCCGCGGCACTGCACCCTCCAGTGAACCCAGTGTCCGCGGCACTTCACTCTCCAGTGAACCCAGTGCCAGCGGCACTGCATCATGAAGTGAACCAGTGCCAGGGGCACTGCAGCATGCAGTGAATCCAGTGCCAATGGCACTGCACCCTCCAGTGAAGCAAGTGCTCGCGGCACTGTACCCTCCAGTGAACCCAGTGCCCGCGGCACTGCACCCTCCACTGAACCCAGTGCCAGCGGCACTGCAGCATGCAGTGAACCCAGTGCCAGCGGCACTGCAGCATGCAGTGAATCCAGTGCCAGTGGCCCTGCATCATGCAGTGAATCCAGTGCCTGTGGCACTGCAGCATGCAGTGAATCCAGTGCCAGTGGCACTGCAGCATGCAGTGAATCCAGTGCCAGGGGCAGTGGAGTCTGCAGTGAATCCAGTGCCCGCGGCCCTGCAGTCTGCAGGGAATCGTGCCCGCGGCACTGCAACCTCCAGTGAACCAAGTGCCAGCGGCACTGCAGCATGCAGTAAATCCAGTGCCAGGGGCTTGCAGGTAGCAGTGAATCCAGTGCCAGTGGCAATGGAGTCTGCAGTGAATCCAGTGCCCCTGGCACTGCACCCTCCAGTGAACCCAGTGCCAGCGGCACTGCACGCTCTAGTGAACACATTGCCAGCGGCAATGCAGCATGCAGTGAATTCAGTGCCAGCGGCACTGCAGCATGCAGTGAATCGAGTGCCAGGGTCACTGCAGCCTGCAGTGAATCCAGTGCCAGGGGCACTGCAGCTAGCAGTGAATCCAGTGCCAGTGGCACTGGAGTCTGCAGTGTATACAGTGCCCGCGGCACTGCACCCTCCAGTGAACCCAGTGCCAGCGGCACTGCATGCTCTAGTGAACCCATTGCCAGCGGCAGTGCAGCATGCAGTGAATCCAGTGCCAGGGGCACTGCAGCATGCAGTGAATCCAGTGCCAGTGGCACTGGAGTCTGCAGTGAACCCAGTGCCCGCGGCACTGCACCCTCCAGTGAACCCAGTGTCCGCGGCACTGCACCCTCCAGTGAACCCAGTGCCAGCGGCACTGCACCCTCCAGTGAATCCAGTGCCAGGGGCACTGCAGCATACAGTGAATCCAGTGCCAGTGGCACTGCTGCATGCAGTGAATCCAGTGCCAGTGGCACTGGAGTCTGCAGTGAACCCTGTGCCCGCGGCACTGCACCATACAGTGAACCCAGTTTCCACGGCACTGCACCCTCCAGTGAACCCATTGCCAGTGGCACTGCAGCATGCAGTGAAGCCAGTGCCAGTGGCACTGCAGCATGTAGTGAATCCAGTGCCAGTGGCACTGCAGGATGCAGTGAAGCCAGTGCCAGTGGCACTGCAGCATGCAGTGAAGCCAGTGCCAGTGGCACTGCAGCATGCAGTGAAGCCAGTGCCAGTGGCACTGCAGCATGCAGTGAAACCCGTGCCAGTGGCACTGCACCCTCCAGTGAACCCAGTGCCAGCGGCACTGCACCCTCCAGTGAACCCAGTTTCCACGGCACTGCACCCTCCAGTGAACCCATTGCCAGTGGCACTGCAGCATGCAGTGAAGCCAGTGCCAGTGGCACTGCAGCATGCAGTGAACTCAGTTCCCGCGGCACTGCACCCTCCAGTGAACACTGTGCCAGCGGCACTGCAGCCTGCAGTGAATCCAGTGCCCGCGGCAGTGCACCGTACAGTGAACACAGTGCCTGCGGCACCGCAGCCTCCAGTGCCCCGGTGACCATGGCACTGCAGCCACCGGTACCCCAGTGCCCTCGGCCCATACCCTCCAGCTCTTGAAGCCACTCACCGTGCCTGAAGGCCCTCCCCGTGCCTGAATGCACTCCCGGTGCCTGTAGTTACTCCCATTGCCTGAATGGCATGGGTAATCTCTGAAGCTGCACCCCTGCCTGAGGGCATTCTCTGTGTCTCCTTGAGTTCCCTGTGCATGACGGGGCATCCCTTGGTGAAAGGCACATGTGCTCCCCTTGCCCGAATTGCACAGGAGCTCCCCGTGCCTGAAGACTCACCCCATGCCTGAAGAAGCTCCCAGTGCCTGAAGGCAAGCCCCATGCCTGAAGGCGCTCCCCTTGATTCAAGGGCACAGGGACCCCCTGAAGGCTTGCGCCATGCCTGCCGGTGCACCCCTCCCCTGAGGGTGCCGCGTGCCTGATGGCGAGCCCAGTGCCCGACGTCTCGCCCTGTGCCCGAAGAGCACGGAGGCTCCGCGTGCCTGAAGTCGTGCCCTGTGCACGAAGCCGCTCACTGTACCTGAAGGTGCTCCCAGTGCCCGAAGACAAGCCCCATGGTTGAAGGCGTGCACCGTGCCTGAAAATGTTCCCTGGGCCCGAAGCCGCTCCCTGTTCCTGAAGGCACGCCTCTTGCCTGAAACAGCTCCACGTGCCTGTCCTCAAGCCTCTTGCATGAAGGCGAGCCCCGTGCCCGAAGCCTTGCCCCGTGCGTGAAGCCCCGCCTGGTGCCTGAAGGCACACCCCTCGCCTGAAGTCACGCCCCGTGCCTGAATTGCAAGGGCATGCCCAGTGCCTGAGGGTATGCCCAGCGACTGAAGTCGGTCACCCCCGATGACTGAGTCATGCCCAGCGAACGAAGTCACTCCCAAAGTCACTCCAAGTGACTGAAGTCAAAGTCACTCCCAGTGAAGGAAGTTACTCCCAAAGTCCTTCCAAGCGACAGAAGCCTCTCCTCCCGATGTCACTCCCAGTGACGAAAGTCACTCGCTATGTCACTCCCAAGTGAGGGAAGCCTCTCCCAAAGTCACTCCCCGTGACAGAAGTCACTCCCGATGTCACTCCCAGTGACGCAAGTCACTCCCGAATTCACAACCAGTGACGGAAGTCCCTCTCGAAGTCCCTCTCCCAGTGACGGAAGTCACTCCCGAAGTCATTCCCAGGGACTGAAGACAAAGCCACTCCCAGCTGCTGATCCGGCTGCTGAGGTCACCGTTACTCCCAGTGACGGAAGGAAATGTCACACTCGGTGTCTGAAGTGACTCCTAGTGACTGCAGTCGTCACTCCCACTCCCAGTGCCTGAAGTCTTCACTGCCAGTGCCTGAAGTCGGCACTCGCAGTGCCTGAAGGAATTGCAGGGGAAGGACCGAGAGAGCGAGACGCAGAATTCCAAGCAGCGCCTCCAGGCTCTGTGGTCTCGGCACGGAAACTCCCGGGGAAAGACAGAGACAGAGGGAGACACAGAATCCCATGCAGCCCCCAGGCTCTGTGCTCTCACCACAGAGCCTCCTGGGGAAGGACAGAGAGGGAGGCACAGAATCCCAAGCAGCCCCTCCAGGCTCTGTGCTCGCAGCACAGAGCCTCCAGTTCCTGAAGCCACTCACCATGCCTGAAGGCACTCCCCGTGCCTGAATGCGCTCCCCGTTCCTGAAGGCATTCCCTTTGCCTGAAGGCACAAGCGCTCTCTGAGGGCGCACCCCGTGGGTGACGGCGCACCCCTTGCCTGAGGGCGCCCTGCGCCTGAGGGCGAGCCCAGTGCCTGATGACGCGCCCTGTGCCCGAAGAGCACAGGGGCTCCCCGTGCCTGAAGTCGCACCCCGTGCATGAAGCCGCTCACTGTACCTGGAGGTGCTCCCAGGGCCTGAAGACAAGCTCCATGGTTGAAGGTGCGCCCCGTGCTGGAAAACGCTCCATGTGCCCGAAGGGGCTCCTGTTCCTGAAGGCAGGCCTCTTGCCTGAAACAGCTCCATGTGTCTGTACTAAAGCCCCTTGCCTGCAGGCAAGGCCCGTGCCTGAAGGAAAGCCCTGTGCCTGAAGCCTTGCCCCACGCATGAAGCCCCGCCCAGGGCCTGAAGGCACGCCCCTGGCCTGAAGGCATGCCCCATGCCCGAAGGCTTGCCCCATGCGTGAATTCTCACCCTGTGCCTGAAGTCTAGCCCCCCGCCTGAAGGGCACAGGCACGCTCAGGGCCCGAGGGCATGCCCAGGGACTGAAGTCAGTCACTCCCAATGACCGAAGTCACTCCTAGTGACGGAAGTCCCTCGCAAAGACACACACAGTGACGGAAGTCCCACTCGAAGTCACTCCCACGGACGGAAGTCACTCCCGAAGTCACCCCCAGGGACTGAAGTCACTCCTGACGTCACTCCCAGTGCCTGAAGTCCGCAATCCCAGTTCCTGGAGGAACTGGAGGGGAAGGACAGAGAGAGGGAGACACACAATCCCATGCAGCCTCCAGCTCTGTGCTCCAACCAGAGACCCCTGGGGAAAAACAGACAGGGAGACTCAGAATCCCAAGCAGCCCATCCAGGCTCCAGTGCCAGCCGTACCGGGGCACAGGACGCCCCAGCGACCGCGGGACTGGAGCTTCCGGTGACCCGAGGGACCGCGGCCCTGGAGCCTCCAAGGACCACAGTGTCCACGTCACTGCAGACTCCAATGAACCCAGTGCCCGCGGCACTGCGGCCTCCAGGGAGCCCAGTGCCCGCGGCACTGCACACTCGAGTGAACGCTGTGCCCGCGACACGGCAGTCAGCCGTGAACCAAGCGCCTGAGGCACTGCAGCGTGCAGTGAACCCAGTGCCCTCTGCACTGCAGCCTCCAGTGAACACACTGCCCACGACACTGCAGCTTCCAGTGAAGGCAGTGCCCGATGCACTGCACCCTCCAGTGAACGCAGTGCCTGCGGAAGTTCACCCCCAGTGAACCCATGACCGTTGCACTGCATGCTCCAGCGAACCCAGTGCCCCAGGCACTGCACCCTCCAGTAAACCCAGTGCCCGCGGCACTGCAAATTCGAGTGAACCCAGGGCCCAAGGCACTGCACCGTCCAGTGAACCCATTGCCAGTGGCACTGCAGCATGCAGTGAATCCAGTGCCAGTGGCACTGGAGTCTGCAGTGAACCCAGTGCCCGCGGCACTGCACCCTCCAGTGAACCCAGTGTCCGCGGCACTGCACCCTCCATTGAACCCAGTGCCAGCGGCACTGAAGCATGCAGTGAATCCAGTGCCAGGGGCACTGCAGCTAGCAGTGAATCCAGTGCCAGTGGCACTGGATTCTGCAGTGAATCCAGTGCCCCTGTCACTGCACCCTCCAGTGAACCCAGTGCCAGCGGCACTGCACGCTCTAGTGAACCCATTGCCAGCGGCACTGCAGCATGCAGTGAATCCATTGCCAGTGGCACTGCAGCATGCAGTGAATCCAGTGCCAGGGGCACTGCAGCATGCAGTGAAGCCAGTGCCAGTGGCACTGCAGCATGCAGCGAACCCAGTGACCGTGGCACTGGAGTCTGCAGTGAATCCAGTGCCCCTGGCACTGCACCCTCCAGTGAACCCAGTGCCAGCGGCACTGCACGCTCTAGTGAACCCATTGCGAGCGGCATTGCAGAATGCAGTGAAATCATTGCCAGCAGCACTGCAGCATGCAGTGAATCCAGTGCCAGGGGCACTGCAGCATGCAGTGAATCCAGTGCCAGGGGCACTGCAGCATGCAGTGAATCCAGTGCCAGTGGCACTGGAGTCTGCAGTGAACCCAGTGCCCGTGGCACTGCAGCCTCCAGTGAACCCAGTGTCCGCGGCACTGCACCCTCCAGTGAACCCAGTGCCAGCGGCACTGCACCCTCCAGTGAATCCAGTGCCAGGGGCACTGCAGCATACAGTGAATCCAGTGCCAGTGGCACTGCTGCATGCAGTGAATCCAGTGCCAGTGGCACTGGAGTCTGCAGTGAACCCTGTGCCTGCGGCACTGCACCTTACAGTGAACCCAGTTTCCACGGCACTGCACCCTCCAGTGAACCCATTGCAAGTGGCACTGCAGCATGCAGTGAAGCCAGTGCCAGTGGCACTGCAGCATGTAGTGAATCCATTGCCAGTGGCACTGCAGGATGCAGTGAAGCCAGTGCCAGTGGCACTGCAGCATGCAGTGAAGCCAGTGCCAGTGGCACTGCAGCATGCAGTGAAGCCAGTGCCAGTGGCACTGCAGCATGCAGTGAATCCAGTGCCAGTGGCACTGCAGCATGCAGTGAAGCCAGTGCCAGTGGCACTGCAGCATGCAGTGAACCCAGTGCCCGTGGCACTGCACCCTCCAGTGAACCCAGTGCCAGCGGCACTGCAGCATGCAGTGAATCCATTGCCAGTGGCACTGCAGCATGCAGTGAATCCAGTGCCAGGGGCACTGCAGCATGCAGTGAAGCCAGTGCCAGTGGCACTGCAGCATGCAGTGAAACCCGTGCCAGTGGCACTGCACCCTCCAGTGAACCCAGTGCCAGCGGCACTGCACCCTCCAGTGAACCCAGTTTCCACGGCACTGCACCCTCCAGTGAACCCATTGCCAGTGGCACTGCAGCATGCAGTGAAGCCAGTGCCAGTGGCACTGCAGCATGCAGTGAATCCAGTGCCAGTGGCACTGCAGGATGCAGTGAAGCCAGTGCCAGTGGCATTGCAGCATGCAGTGAAGCCAGTTCCAGTGGCACTGCAACATGCAGTGAACCCAGTGCCAGTGGCACTGAAGCATGCAGTGAAGCCAGTGCCAGTGGCACTGCACCCTCCAGTGAACCCAGTGCCAGTGGCACTGCAGCATGCAGTGAAGCCAGTGCCAGTGGCACTGCAGCATGCAGTGAAGCCAGTGCCAGTGGCACTGCACCCTCCAGTGAACCCAGTGCCAGTGGCACTGCAGCATGCAGTGAAGCCAGTGCCAGTGGCACTGCAGCATGCAGTGAAGCCAGTGCCAGCGGCACTGCACCCTCCCGTGAACGCAGTGCCTTCGCCAGTTCACCCCCAGTGAACCCATGGCCGTTACACTGCACGCTCCAGCGAACCCAGTGCCCAAGGCACTGCACCCTCCAGTAAACCCAGTGCCCGCGGCACTGCAAATTCAAGTGAACCCAGGGCCTAAGGCACTGCACCGTGCAGTGAACCCAGTGCCCGCGGAACTGCACCCACCAGGGAACCCAGTGCCCGTTGCACTGCAGTCTGCAGTGAAACCAGTGCCCGTGGCACTGCACCCTCCAGTGAAGCCAGTGCCCGCGGCACTGCACCCTCCAGTGAACCCAGTGCCCGTGGCACTGCACCGTCCACTGAACCAAGTGCCAGCGGCACGGCAGCATGCAGTGAATCCAGTGCCAGTGTCACTGCAGCATGCAGTGAATCCAGTGCCAGTGGCACTGCAGCATGCAGTAAATCCAGTGCCAGGGGCTTGCAGCTAGCAGTGAATTCAGTGCCAGTGGCACTGCAGCATGCAGTGAATCCAGTGCCAGTGGCACTGCAGCATGCAGTAAATCCAGTGCCAGGGGCTTGCAGCTAGCAGTGAATTCAGTGCCAGTGGCACTGCAGCATGCAGTGAATCCAGTGCCAGTGGCACTGCAGCATGCAGTGAATCCAGTGCCAGCGGCACTGCAGCATGCAGTAAATCCAGTGCCAGGGGCTTGCAGCTAGCAGTGAATTCAGTGCCAGTGGCACTGCAGCATGCAGTGAATTCAGTGCCAGTGGCACTGCAGCATGCAGTGAATCCAGTGCCAGCGGCACTGCAGCATGCAGTAAATCCAGTGCCAGGGGCTTGCAGCTAGCAGTGAATTCAGTGCCATTGGCACTGCAGCATGCAGTGAATTCAGTGCCAGTGGCACTGCAGCATGCAGTGAATCCAGTGCCAGCGGCACTGCAGCATGCAGTAAATCCAGTGCCAGGGGCTTGCAGCTAGCAGTGAATTCAGTGCCAGTGGCACTGCAGCATGCAGTGAATCCAGTGCCAGTGGCACTGCAGCATGCAGTGAATCCAGTGCCAGTGGCACTGGAGTCTGCAGTGAACCCAGTGCCCGCGGCACTGCAGCCTCCAGTGAACCCAGTGTCCGCGGCACTGCACCCTCCAGTGAACCCAGTGCCAGCGGCACTGCAGCATGCAGTGAATCCAGTGCCAGTGGCACTGCTGCATGCAGTGAATCCAGTGCCAGTGGCACTGGAGTCTGCAGTGTATCCAGTGCCAGTGGCACTGCAGCATGCAGTGAATCCAGTGCCAGTGGCACTGCACCCTCCAGTGAACCCAGTGCCAGCGGCACTGCAGCATGCAGTGAATCCAGTGCCAGTGGCACTGCAGCATGCAGTGAATCCAGTGCCAGTGGCACTGGAGTCTGCAGTGTATACAGTGCCCGCGGCACTGCACCCTCCAGTGAACCCAGTGCCAGCGGCACTGCACGCTCTAGTGAACACATTGCCAGCGGCAATGCAGCATGCAGTGAATTCAGTGCGAGCGGCACTGCAGCATGCAGTGAATCGAGTGCCAGGGTCACTGCAGCCTGCAGTGAATCCAGTGCCAGGGGCACTGCAGCTAGCAGTGAATCCAGTGCCAGTGGCACTGGAGTCTGCAGTGTATACAGTGCCCGCGGCACTGCACCCTCCAGTGAACCCAGTGCCAGCGGCACTGCATGCTCTAGTGAACCCATTGCCAGCGGCAGTGCAGCATGCAGTGAATCCAGTGCCAGGGGCACTGCAGCATGCAGTGAATCCAGTGCCAGTGGCACTGGAGTCTGCAGTGAACCCAGTGCCCGCGGCACTGCACCCTCCAGTGAACCCAGTGTCCGCGGCACTGCACCCTCCAGTGAACCCAGTGCCAGCGGCACTGCACCCTCCAGTGAATCCAGTACCAGGGGCACTGCAGCATGCAGTGAATCCAGTGCCAGTGGCACTGCAGCATGCAGTGAATCCAGTGCCAGTGGCACTGGAGTCTGCAGTGTATACAGTGCCCGCGGCACTGCACCCTCCAGTGAACCCAGTGTCCGCGACACTGCACTCTCCAGTGAACCCAGTGCCAGCGGCACTGCATCATGAAGTGAACCAGTGCCAGCGGCACTGCAGCATGCAGTGAACCCAGTGCCAGCGGCACTGCAGCATGCAGTGAATCCAGTGCCAGTGGCCCTGCATCATGCAGTGAACCCAGTGCCAGCGGCACTGCAGCATGCAGTGAATACAGTGCCAGGGGCAGTGGAGTCTGCAGTGAATCCAGTGCCCGCGGCACTGCAACCTCCAGTGAACCAAGTGCCAGCGGCACTGCAGCATGCAGTAAATCCAGTGCCAGGGGCTTGCAGCTAGCAGTGGATCCAGTGCCAGTGGCACTGGAGTCAGCAGTGAACCCAGTTTCCATGGCACTGCACCCTCCAGTGAACCCATCGCGAGCGGCATTGCAGAATGCAGTGAAATCATTGCCAGCAGCACTGCAGCATGCAGTGAATCCAGTGCCAGGGGCACTGCAGCATGCAGTGAATCCAGTGCCAGGGGCACTGCAGCATGCAGTGAATCCAGTGCCAGTGGCACTGGAGTCTGCAGTGAACCCAGTGCCCGTGGCACTGCAGCCTCCAGTGAACCCAGTGTCCGCGGCACTGCACCCTCCAGTGAACCCAGTGCCAGCGGCACTGCACCCTCCAGTGAATCCAGTGCCAGGGGCACTGCAGCATACAGTGAATCCAGTGCCAGTGGCACTGCTGCATGCAGTGAATCCAGTGCCAGTGGCACTGGAGTCTGCAGTGAACCCTGTGCCCGCGGCACTGCACCTTACAGTGAACCCAGTTTCCACGGCACTGCACCCTCCAGTGAACCCATTGCAAGTGGCACTGCAGCATGCAGTGAAGCCAGTGCCAGTGGCACTGCAGCATGTAGTGAATCCATTGCCAGTGGCACTGCAGGATGCAGTGAAGCCAGTGCCAGTGGCACTGCAGCATGCAGTGAAGCCAGTGCCAGAGGCACTGCAGCATGCAGTGAAGCCAGTGCCAGTGGCACTGCAGCATGCAGTGAAGCCAGTGCCAGTGGCACTGCAGCATGCAGTGAAACCCGTGCCAGTGGCACTGCACCCTCCAGTGAACCCAGTGCCAGCGGCACTGCACCCTCCAGTGAACCCAGTGCCAGGGGCACTGCACCCTCCAGTGAACCCAGTTTCCACGGCACTGCACCCTCCAGTGAACCCATTGCCAGTGGCACTGCAGCATGCAGTGAAGCCAGTGCCAATGGCACTGCAGCATGCAGTGAAGCCAGTGCCAGTGGCACTGCACCGTCCAGTGAACCCAGTGCCATTGGCACTGCAGCATGCAGTGAAGCCTGTGCCAGTGGCACTGCAGCATGCAGTGAATCCAGTGCCAGTGGCACTGCAGGATGCAGTGAAGCCAGTGCCAGTGGCACTGCAGCATGCAGTGAAGCCAGTGCCAGTGGCAGTGCAGCATGCAGTGAAGCCAGTGCCAGTGGCACTGCAGCATGCAGTGAAGCCAGTGCCAGTGGCACTGCAGCATGCAGTGAAACCCGTGCCAGTGGCACTGCACCCTCCAGTGAACCCAGTGCCAGCGGCACTGCACCCTCCAGTGAACCCAGTTTCCACGGCACTGCACCCTCCAGTGAACCCATTGCCAGTGGCACTGCAGCATGCAGTGAAGCCAGTGCCAGTGGCACTGCAGCATGCAGTGAATCCAGTGCCAGTGGCACTGCAGGATGCAGTGAAGCCAGTGCCAGTGGCATTGCAGCATGCAGTGAAGCCAGTTCCAGTGGCACTGCAACATGCAGTGAACCCAGTGCCATTGGCACTGAAGCATGCAGTGAAGCCAGTGCCAGTGGCACTGCACCCTCCAGTGAACCCAGTGCCAGTGGCACTGCAGCATGCAGTGAAGCCAGTGCCAGTGGCACTGCAGCATGCAGTGAAGCCAGTGCCAGTGGCACTGCACCCTCCAGTGAACCCAGTGCCAGTGGCACTGCAGCATGCAGTGAAGCCAGTGCCAGTGGCACTGCAGCATGCAGTGAAGCCAGTGCCAGCGGCACTGCACCCTCCCGTGAACGCAGTGCCTGCGCCAGTTCACCCCCAGTGAACCCATGGCCGTTACACTGCACGCTCCAGCGAACCCAGTGCCCAAGGCACTGCACCCTCCAGTAAACCCAGTGCCCGCGGCACTGCAAATTCAAGTGAACCCAGGGCCTAAGGCACTGCACCGTGCAGTGAACCCAGTGCCCGCGGAACTGCACCCACCAGGGAACCCAGTGCCCGTTGCACTGCAGTCTGCAGTGAAACCAGTGCCCGTGGCACTGCACCCTCCAGTGAAGCCAGTGCCCGCGGCACTGCACCCTCCAGTGAACCCAGTGCCCGTGGCACTGCACCGTCCACTGAACCAAGTGCCAGCGGCACGGCAGCATGCAGTGAATCCAGTGCCAGTGTCACTGCAGCATGCAGTGAATCCAGTGCCAGGGGCACTGCAGCCAGCAGTGAATCCAGTGCCAGGGGCACTGCAGCCAGCAGTGAATCCAGTGCCAGTGGCACTGGAGTCTGAATTGAATCCAGTGCCCCTGGCACTGTACCCTCCAGTGAACCCAGTGCCAGCGGCACTGCACGCTCTAGTGAACCCATTGCCAGCGGCACTGCAGCATGCAGTGAATCCAGTGCCAGGGGCAATGCAGCATGCAGTGAATCCAGTGCCAGTGGCACTGCAGCATGCAGTGAATCTAGTGCCAGTGGCACTGTAGTCTGAAGTGAACCCAGTGCCCGCGGCACTGCACCCTCCTGTGAACCCAGTGCCGGCGGCACTGCACCCTCCAGTGAACCCAGTGTCCGTGGCACTGCACCCACCTGTGAACCCAGTGCCAGCGGCACTGCAGCATGCAGTGAATCCAGTGCCAGGTGCACTGCAGCTAGCAGTGAACCCAGTACCTGTGGCACTGCAGTCTGCAGGGAATCCTGTGCCCGCGGCACTGCACCCTCCACCTAACCCAGTGCCAGCGGCACTGCAGCATACAGTGAATCCAGTGCCAGTGGCACTGCTGCATGCAGTGAATCCAGTGCCAGTGGCACTGCAGCATGCAGTGAATCCAGAGCCAGTGGCACTGCAGCATGCAGTGAATCCAGTGCCCGCGGCACTGCCGTCTGCAGGGAATCCAGTGCCCGCGGCACTGCACCCTCCAGTGAACCCAGTGCCAGCGGCACTGCAGCATGCAGTAAATCCAGTGCCAGGGGCTTGCAGCTAGCAGTGAATCCAGTGCCAGTGGCACTGGAGTCTGCAGTGAATCCATTGCCCCTGGCACTGCACCCTCCAGTGAACCCAGTGCCAGCGGCACTGCACGCTCTAGTGAACCCATTGCCAGCGGCATTGCAGCATGCAGTGAATTCAGTGCCAGTGGCACTGCAGCATGCAGTGAATCCAGTGCCAGTGGCACTGCAGCATGCAGTGAATCCAGTGCCAGTGGCACTGCAGCATGCAGTGAATCCAGTGCCAGTGGCACTGGAGTCTGCAGTGAATCCAGTGCCCGCATCACTGCAGTCTGCAGGGAATCCAGTGCCCGTGGCACTGCACCCTCCAGTGAACCCAGTGCCAGCGGCACTGCAGCATGCAGTGAATCCAGTGCCAGGGGCACTGCAGCATGCAGTGAAGCCAGTGTCAGTGGCACTGCAGCATGCAGTGAATCCAGTGCCAGTCGCACTGCAGCATGCAGTGAACCCAGTGCCAGCGGCACTGCACCCTCCAGTGAACCCAGTGCCAGCGGTACTGCACCCTCCAGTGAACCCAGTGCCAGTGGCACTGCAGCCTGCAGTGAACCCAGTATCTGTGGCACTGCAGTCTGCAGGGAATCCAGTGCCCGCGGCACTGCACCCTCCACTGAACCCAGTGCCCGTGGCACTGCACCCTCCAGTGAACCCAGTGCCAGCGGCACTGCAGCATGCAGTGAATCCATTGCCAGTGGCACTGCAGCATGCAGTGAATCCAGTGCCAGGGGCACTGCAGCATGCAGTGAAGCCAGTGCCAGTGGCACTGCAGCATGCAGCGAACCCAGTGACCGTGGCACTGGAGTCTGCAGTGAATCCAGTGCCCCTGGCACTGCACCCTCCAGTGAACCCAGTGCCAGCGGCACTGCACGCTCTAGTGAACCCATTGCGAGCGGCATTGCAGAATGCAGTGAAATCAGTGCCAGCAGCACTGCAGCATGCAGTGAATCCAGTGCCAGGGGCACTGCAGCATGCAGTGAATCCAGTGCCAGGGGCACTGCAGCATGCAGTGAATCCAGTGCCAGTGGCACTGGAGTCTGCAGTGAACCCAGTGCCCGTGGCACTGCAGCCTCCAGTGAACCCAGTGTCCGAGGCACTGCACCCTCCAGTGAACCCAGTGCCAGCGGCACTGCAGCATGCAGTGAATCCAGTGCCAGTGGCACTGCTGCATGCAGTGTATCCAGTGCCAGTGGCACTGGAGTCTGCAGTGTATCCAGTGCCAGTGGCACTGCAGCATGCAGTGAATCCAGTGCCAGTGGCACTGCACCCTCCAGTGAACCCAGGGCCCGCGGCACTGCACCCTCCAGTGAACCCAGTGTCCGCGGCACTTCACTCTCCAGTGAACCCAGTGCCAGCGGCACTGCATCATGAAGTGAACCAGTGCCAGGGGCACTGCAGCATGCAGTGAATCCAGTGCCAATGGCACTGCACCCTCCAGTGAAGCAAGTGCTCGCGGCACTGTACCCTCCAGTGAACCCAGTGCCCGCGGCACTGCACCCTCCACTGAACCCAGTGCCAGCGGCACTGCAGCATGCAGTGAACCCAGTGCCAGCGGCACTGCAGCATGCAGTGAATCCAGTGCCAGTGGCCCTGCATCATGCAGTGAATCCAGTGCCTGTGGCACTGCAGCATGCAGTGAATCCAGTGCCAGTGGCACTGCAGCATGCAGTGAATCCAGTGCCAGGGGCAGTGGAGTCTGCAGTGAATCCAGTGCCCGCGGCCCTGCAGTCTGCAGGGAATCGTGCCCGCGGCACTGCAACCTCCAGTGAACCAAGTGCCAGCGGCACTGCAGCATGCAGTAAATCCAGTGCCAGGGGCTTGCAGGTAGCAGTGAATCCAGTGCCAGTGGCAATGGAGTCTGCAGTGAATCCAGTGCCCCTGGCACTGCACCCTCCAGTGAACCCAGTGCCAGCGGCACTGCACGCTCTAGTGAACACATTGCCAGCGGCAATGCAGCATGCAGTGAATTCAGTGCCAGCGGCACTGCAGCATGCAGTGAATCGAGTGCCAGGGTCACTGCAGCCTGCAGTGAATCCAGTGCCAGGGGCACTGCAGCTAGCAGTGAATCCAGTGCCAGTGGCACTGGAGTCTGCAGTGTATACAGTGCCCGCGGCACTGCACCCTCCAGTGAACCCAGTGCCAGCGGCACTGCATGCTCTAGTGAACCCATTGCCAGCGGCAGTGCAGCATGCAGTGAATCCAGTGCCAGGGGCACT
>NW_026526658.1:0-23339 GCF_024362965.1 Panthera pardus | reverse complement strand
CCGCCCGTAGTCGTCACACACGGACTCCCTCACTCCACCACCGTGGTGCCCGGACGCCCCCTGCCTGTTGGTCGCTTTTATACTACCCAAAGAGGTCGACGGGGTGGGCGGTGGGGCTTGAGGAAGCTGTCTGGGAGTACATGGATGGAAATAGGAACAGTTGTAGTTAGAAGGAATGGGAAGGGGTGGGGTGTGTGCGCGGGGGCGGGGGGGGGGGTGTGTGGGTGGGTGTTTTCACGCGCGCAAGGGAGGGGCGGAGGGGCAGAGAATAGGATCTCAAGGTCATTTTGGAAATACCAACCTGTGTTATTCTCCAAGCACCTTCAACAGAAGTATTTGGTGTAAAAGACGACCACAGAGGGACAACTCAAAACACCACCCCTGCGGCTCAGGGGCCCCCAGACAGACAGGGAGGGTCAGGACCGGTAGGACAGCAGAAGTGCTCCCCCACCCCGACTTAGATTTGAGGCTCTGCCAGACTCAGGCGGTGCTAGTCGCCCACTCTCTTGCCGTCGAGAAGGAATTCCTGTTCTCCTGTGGGGTCATGTAGTTCGGGGAACTTCCCAAGCCGCTCAGCTCACAAGAACACCTACGCCCAGTGTCATGGACTCCCTCCCTCACACTCGCCATCCCCCTCTGAAGCCCAGAAGGGAAAGAACAAGAAAACATCGACTGCCTGCCTGCCCGCCCGCCCGCATTTACTATTCTAGGTGTTGCCTCACCTATTAACACTGGAAACACAACTCGCATGCCAAAATTCCCATCCTTGTAAAAGCGAACAGTTCAGGGGCACCTGGGTGCCTCACTCGGTAAGGTGTCCCAGTCTCGCCTCAGGTCATGATCTCGGGGTTCTTGAATTTCAGCCCCCACATCTGGCTCTGTGCTGACACCTTGGAGCCTGCTTGGTGATCCATTCTCTCCCTCCCTACCCCCTCTCTCTCCCACTCACTCAACTGGAATGAATGCATACGTAATAAGTAAACAAATGTATAGGTGTGTGTACACTTCAGCGGGCTATCTTAGGCTACTACTCACAAAGCTATGGGACCATCACTGTTCATTCCAAACTATTTCCATCACCTCAAAGAGAAAGAAACCCCACGCCCCCCTCTTCCTCACCCCCCCCCCCAAGTACCTTAGACACTGACTCTTGGTAGCCCTGCAATGTTTCCAAACATTGGTGCTCCCCAACCTCTCCCCCCCCCCCCCCCCCCCGGTCAAAGAACTCCCCTAATTCAGGCACTTCCGGGTTGTTCCAACACCTGGAACGGGGGGGGGGGGGGGGGGGAGAGGAGGGGAGACTGGTGTGTTGGGAGAGTGCGGGGGGGGGGGGGGCGGCACGGGACACAGAAGCACTCTGCCCCCCCCCCTTCCCTTTGCCTCTCTTCCATCTGGGGTTTCCTGAGGTGTATCCTTTGACGCCATCACTCATCTATGAGAAATGAGAAAAAGAGGACCGAACGTGGCTAGATCGTTTTCGATAGCCCGATACGCATACCCACACGCACGCCGAAAGAAACGAAAATTACAATCCGCTGGAAGGTCAAACAACGGCAGAGTGGTGCAATGAATGACGCTACACTCACACGATACAAGAGAATGCAGCTGTTACAGATTATGTTGGCAGAGAGGTTTTGGTAGCACGGGAATCCGCTTGTGGTGTTCCGATACTTCATGACAAGCGGTGGGAAACCTTCTACGTAGGGTGAGCTCTCTTGTATCCGAAGACACCAAATCATCATTTCAAAGGCTACGGGTGGTGAAATCGCTCTGGCTTGCAACTTCTTACCCCCTATGTTGTTCTCCATGATTGCATTTCAGCTTCCTCCCTTATCCAAGCCAACGACCCTGCCTGGTTTTTATGTACGTATTTCTGTTTTTAAAGAGATAAGTACGACATTGGATCCTAAACGGAGGCAGAGCTTTGGCTACTGGTCTCAGAAACGATGATTGTCTTTATTTGTATGGATCCGCCTAACTTTTGCCTCTCACGCCTTTCCTCTCGCTGCAGAACATCTTAAGATGAAGGGAGCCCGCTCAGGTGGGACCACCGCTTGTGGAAAAAGTCATCGGGGCAAAATAGTGAAAGCAGCGTCGATAAAGAATAGGTTGCGGGTTAGACACATATTCTCGTTTGATCCCCACCCCCCATCGATCAATCACTTACTCCCCTTTGATACCATGTTTTGTTTATTCCTGTATTTGTGGATGGGTTTTCAAAGATTTTACTGTAAGCGCGCGCTACGCCCAGCGTGGGACTCGAACTCGCAACCCACGAGATACAGTGGCACGATCCACCACCTGAGCCCACAAGGTACCCTGATGCCACGTTTTCTTTCTTTGCCTCCCTGCCGGCCTGCCTCTCTGCCTGCCTCCCGGCCGGCCCGCCTGCCTCCCTCCCTCCCTCCCTCCCTGCCGGCCTGCCTCCCTCCCTGCTTGCCGGCCTGCCTGCCTGCCTGCTTGCCGGCCGGCCGGCCTGCCTGCCTGCCTGCCTGCCTGCCTGCCTGCCTGCCGGCCTCCCTCCCTGCTTGCCGGCCTGCCTGCCGGCCTGCCTGCCTGCCTGCCAGCCTGCCTCCCTCCCTGCTTGCCGGCCGGCCGGCCGGCCGGCCTGCCTGCCTGCCTGCCGGCCTGCCTCCCTCCCTCCCTCCCTGCCTGCCTGCCTGCCTGCCTGCCTGCCTGCCTGCCTGCCTCCCTCCCTCCCTCCCTGCTTGCCGGCCTCCCTGCCGGCCTGCCTGCCTGCCGGCCTGCCTCCCTCCCTGCTTGCCGGCCTGCCTGCCTGCCTGCCTGCCGGCCTGCCTGCCTGCCTGCCTGCCTGCCGGCCTGCCTGCCTGCCTGCCTGCCTGCCTGCCTGCCTGCCGGCCTGCCTCCCTCCCTCCCTGCCTGCCTGCCTGCCTGCCTGCCTGCCTGCCTGCCTGCCTCCCTCCCTCCCTGCCTGCCGGCCTGCCTCCCTCCCTCCCTGCCTGCCTGCCTGCCTGCCTGCCTGCCTGCCTCCCTCCCTCCCTGCCTGCCGGCCTGCCTCCCTCCCTCCCTGCTTGCCGGCCGGCCTGCCTGCCTGCCTGCCTGCCTGCCAGTCTGCTTGCCTCCCTGTCTCCCTGCCGTCCTGCCTCACCTCCCTCCCTGCCTCTACGTCCAACTGAAACATGAAGTCTGTGAGGTGGGAGCTGTAGCCATCCGGTTCTTCCTATATCCTGATCACAGACCATAGAACGATCTTTGCCATAGATTCGTGTTTTCAATAAATCATCTGTTCGATGGCTATCGATAAAGGAAATTGTCAACTTTTAACGGCTGTGGACCCTGCTCCTGGGCTCCCAGGGAAGCTAGGCTTTAACATTTACCAAGCTCCAAATGACCCTGCCAAACCCCAAAGCGTGTGCTCTGTTTCTGTCCTGAGCACACGTTGCATGTCCGCTTCATTTAAATAAACAACAACAACAAAAATGGATCAAAGGGGTGACTTGGCTGGCTGGCTCGCTCAGCTAGGTCAGGGGAGCGGGTGACTCTTCATTGCCGGGCTGTGAGTTTGGGCCTTATGTTGGGTGAGAAGAGGACATAAAAACAAAACCAATCCATCAGTCAGTCAGTCAGTCAGTTGCGAATTAAAAAGGAGCCTTCCAAACATACAGATGAGAAAATGGAAGAAAACCTCCCTGGATCCCCAAAGATTAAAGTCATACAGCTTTGCACATACTGAAAACAGAAAGTAAACCCTGTAAAAATTTTCTGCCGTGTCTTTCGTCATTATACCTCGTAACAACAACAACAACAACGACAACAACAACAACTCCTCCTCCTCCTCCTCCTCCTCCTCCTCCTCCTCCTCCTCCTCCTCTTCCTCCTTCATCCATTCTATTTAAGAATTCCCAACACTGACAACTCTTATAAAGACCATCCAAGCACGGGACACAGAACTGCATTAGACCACATTCTTATGGCTACCTGGCAGACATTAGAACTTCCGGCCTTCGTGGTGACACCCCGAGCTCACTGGTGAGCTCTGCTTCCGAGTGCTCCCGTGAAGCACACCACAAGCTCAGTCCGTGTTCACGGGACCACACTTAACAGATCGGGAACAGAACAGAACACACACCATACGGTGTTCACAGCAGCTGACGGAAGGGCAGGGGAAATACAAGTACCTCACACATCCAACTAACGGGGTTCTCTGAGAACAAAACTCTCTTTACGTCTTCCAACGTCTTCCAACGGGTGTGGCTGTCCTTTGGATGCAGAAAACATTCGCATGTCATTTGCTATCGTTGCTCTCGGCACGCTCTTGCACCGAGGTCAAGGGACTGAGAGATGCATCTCACCAGGTTAAAAAAATCTATCCATCGTGTGCCACCGCCACGGAGTCTCTGCACGCACTCTCTCCTTTTCTCACTCACACTAGCCTTTCGTACTTCGGCACCACTGTCGGTCGAACACGAGGATCAGAAAACACAAGGTTTCAGAACTTCTAACAGCCTTCTGGTTACATAGCACACCCTTGCATTCATAGCATTGATACGACTCCGCGAAATAAAGAGTAGCGGATACAAACGAGACACCCACCGTCAAAGTCACAGCCTGTATGGTGTGAAGACGAATTCAAGAGTGAGAAAGCACGTAGACGGAAATATTCCTTCCTATGGCAGAATATTTACAGCACTGCTTTCAATGAAGTGCTTCTCCCGTAAACATTTGAAATGAGATGAACGGCACAGATTCAATGAAGGCTTCATACTGTACTTGTGCATAGGAAGGGAGACAAGTGTCACAAACTAAAAACGAAAGCAAAAAGACCAAACACTGTGACACCATGATCTCCAAAAAGGAGGTTTTCCCGGGGGTGGGGAAATAATGTGGTGGGGTTCCAATTAAAACAAGGAAAAAAGAATGTACTTCTAATGAATGGTTTCCATAGTGAACACGCACAAAGAATTCACTTGACGAGTCCAGGGATACAATATTACAGGAGAAATCCTTTGATATCCATTGTAGCCTGTGTGTGTGTGTGTGTGTGTGTGTGTGTGTGTGTGTGTGTGTGAGAGAGAGAGAGAGAGAGAGAGAGAGAGAGAGAGAGAACGAGAACCAATCAGGCAAACAGCAGTTCGCTTTCAAACACCTGATATTTCAACACTTCATGTAACAAAACTTCTAAAATTCATTTAGCTTTGCCTCTCTTTCTGAAGAAAAATGTCAAAAATAGTGGTGAATATACCCCACGCTGAACGTACTGATTCTGAAAACTCTCAGTATGGATGGGTTTTATAATACACTTAACCATGGGTGGGGTGCCTGGGTGGCTCCGTCAGTTAAGTGTGTGACTGCGGCTCAGGTCATGATCTTACGGTTTGTGGGTTCGAGCCCTGCACCGGGCTCTGTGCGGACAGCCTGGAGCCTGCTTCGGATTCTGTCTCCCTCTCTCTCTGCTCCTTCTCCTTCCCGCTCTGTCTCTCTCGGTCTCTCAAAAATAAATAAATGTTTTAAAAAAAAGAAAGAAAGAAAGAAAGAAAGAAAGAAAGAAAGAAAGAAAATGAAAGAGAGAGAGAGAGAGAGAGAGAAGAGAGAAGAGAAGAAAAAAAGAAATACACTTACCATGTGTTTAGAAAAATTTGAATTCCTACCAGTCTATACCTACCCCGCTGTATAAATTCCCCAGCTGGAAGATTTAGAATCCGTGCTTGAGCCAAAGCCTGCAGGAAAACCGCTGCCTGACTCTGCATTTGATGGGGGTCCCCAACCGATGGCCGCACCTGATTTAGAACCACTATCGGAGTTCTTTCCAGAACCAGGGACCTGAGGAGGTTCCTCAACACATGACACATAGAAGTACCCTACGACCCAGCACTTTCATGACTAGGTACTTAGCCAAAGGATACAGGTCTGCTGTTTCCAAGGGGCACACGCACCCCAGTGTGCATAGCAGCACTATCGGCGGTAGGCAAAGTATGGAAAGGGGCCAAATGTCCATCGATGGATGAATGGATACAGAAGAGGTGGTATCCATCTACAACGGAGCAGTGCTCGGCCACCAGAGGGAATGAAGTCTTGCCATTTGCAAGTACCTGGATGGAACTGGAGGGTGTCATGCAAAGTGACATTCGTCCCTCAGAGAAACACATGTATCACAGGACCTCACCCGTGTGAGGACCTTCACTTCCCAAACAGAGGAACTCTGGGAAGGGAACCCGGGAAGGGAAGGGAAGAAGGGAAGAAGGGAAGAAGGGAAGGGAAGGAAAAATAACATACAAACAGGGAGGGGGACAAAAACGTAAGAGGCTCTTCCCTAAGGGGAACAAACAGAGGGCTCCTGGAGGGGGTTGTGCCAGGGCGGGGGCTGAAAGGGCGAGGGGTATGAAGGACTCTCCTCCTCAAACCACTGTTGCCCTATAGGCTAAGTACCTTGGGGGTACATTGAGAAAAATAAATTCAATGATAATATCAGAGAGGGCGAGGGTGAGGGCGAGGGCTACCTGATCATCTGCAAATGTAACAAAGGGAAAGTCCGGGAACCGTTTGGGAATGAAGCTGTCTACCGCTTCTCAGTCCTGGCAAAAGAACTGCTGCAGCTTATAGGCAGTCACGTCCCTCTGTAAGGCACCCGACAAACGCCTTCCTGCTTCTCAAAAGCTCATCTGGGCTTGGATGAGATTCAGGAAGTTTGCAGTCACACCATCGTTCCTTGATCGCGTGACTTTCACCTGGGTTTCCTATTACGTAAAAGGAACACAGCCAAAACCCTTTGAAGGACTAGTGTGAATATCTTTCCTGTCCTGAACCAGAAGAACCTCTCCAAAGCTCCCAAAATATTCTTTCAGATCCTGTTCGGTTGTTTTCCACGGGAGACCCAACACTCTTAAATCTGACGTACCCTGGATGGCTCTCTTCACTTTCACTGCTGAAGAAGCAGGCACCTGTCTCGTCCCTTTTTCTGTGGCTATCTTTGGGATAAGTTGACGACTATCCGCTACCGGATTTCCCCAGCCAGCATCAGGGATGCGCAGAATGTCTTTGACCAGCCGGACACCTCTCATACGCTGAGACGCTGGATTCCGGTAGTGCAGTCCACGTGCTGCCGACAAACTGGGCTGTCACTGTGGACAGCAGCACTGTCCCGTCGTCTTCCGATGGCATTTCGATGGGCTCGTCATTCTCATCTTTGGTCACCCGAGTACATTCAGACACCTGCTCTTATTTCTCCGCTAGGCCGCTGCTAGGAAGCCTGACAGGGAACCCGAAGCGGCGAGGGATCCAGGAGCAGCCCAGCTACCGCTTCGCTCCCACGAAATGGCCGCCTTGTAACTCTTTACGGAAGAGGAAAAAACACCACCGTGACCGCCACCATTTAATAACCTTGCTCTAAGTGTGGAGAAAGCAACCACCCATCCCCAAAAGGAAACTTCGGCAGGCTACACGTATAGGACATATGGAGCCTATACTTGCAAGTGCTTACTTACATGGGAACATGGAAAGGTCACCTGAGTCCCTGATGGCCCAGATGGGGTTCTTTGGAGGTGTCTGAATGAGTTTCCTTGTGTGCTCCCTTAGGGAAAGCTGGCCGTGAGACGACGCAGCCAGAAACTAGGAAGCCCTTTGGTTCCATCAGCGAAGCCCCGGCTTTTGGGGAGGAAGGGACGCTCACGGAGATATCCCGGGCCACATTTGGTTTGTGGGTTGCTGCAGCTTTTGGCTTCTTTGCACCAAATTGGCTGTGTTCTCATTGGAAATGGAAAACACCTGCACGATGGGATCCATCCACGGTAATGCTCTCGTGCGATTGGATTTGTTTTTATAAAAGGGGGAGATTTGACCATTGGGTCTTTCGCGTCCTCTCCACAAATAGGAGTGAAACAGAGGCTGATGTTGGTTTGCATCTTGTTTGTGGATCTATGGCCACAGGTGTTATCCATGTGAGATGTTTTCTCTACCTCTGGATGCTATTGCTCACACCAATTTGTAACCGAGCTCCGTTACTGTGTTTCAAGGCAAGCTCTTGTGAACATTGGGCATTCTAACACTCAGGAGGATCAGAACAAACCCAAATGTGTTTCACATTCACGTGAACGGGGTATGGGTGTGGGGTGTGTGTGTGTGTGTGTGTGTGTGTGTGTGTGTGTGTGAAATTCTCTACATTCAGAGTTTTATGTTACTCCATAAGAAAGTTGCCTCATGGGAAGGGACACAATTGATGGCCCAGAGAGAGGAGAGATAAAAATTGAACACACCTGCCCTCCCCGATACACCCACACCCACACACCCTTTCCCAATAGTCAGAAGAATGAGGAAGAGGAGGAAGAGGAGGAAGGCAGACAGATGCCAGTGACCCTAAACCCGCCCCTCCTCCTCCCCGAGCACAAGCGTCAAGATGGGTGCCCACCCCACGGCCTGCTCCTCCTTCACCTCTTCCACAGGGGGCTGAAAAGCAACCAGAGACAAAGCCACTTTTGCAGGAGGCAAAGACAGGAGACAGAGATGGAAGAAGAAGTAGGAGGTGGACGCGCAGACGCGGAGTTGGAGGCGCAAAAGAAAAAGATGAAAGAAACACAAAAAGGTGAGTCCAAAACTTTAAATCTGCCTGGGGCCTGGCCGGCGGCTCCCTGGCCGCCTCCCCCTCCCCCTGTTTCTGCATCAGTTGGTGTGGCTCCAGTGATCTCCTAGGCCATCCCCAGTGGTGGGGCCTCCCGTGTGAGCCTGATGGTGGGGAAACAGATCGTTTGACTTTTTAGTGGACACGGGTGTGACGTCTTGGGTACTAAGGGCCATGGAAGGGTGATTGCTTACTTAAAATGGACATATTTTCGGAGCCGTCGATATCAAATACAATGCAGATAGTTAGGTTTTATTCTTTGTGGTGGTGGTTGTAAAATGGCTTGAATTTGGTGCTCTCTGCATGACAAGCCTTTGGGGTGGGCAGCTCCGGTCATGGCCTTGCTTCCGTCCCAATACTGACCCTGTAATTGTGGTCCTCAAAATATACATCTCTGTGACCTTTACAAACAACATAACACGTTTTCTCCCTCGTTTTACAACAGGTATCAAAAACAAAATCAAAAAAACTTTACAAACACTTACGCCCTTCCTTGTTCCACTCAGACACGCACTCTAGGGTTCAGGCCCGAGGCAGGGGCCTAATCAGCTTTCATGTGACTTCAATTTATGACTTCACCGGTACCCGTTGCAGTTTGTCAGCAAAAAGTACTTCAAACGATGGTCGATTTTGTCTCTCGCATACAGTGTTCGTGGGTGAATGTTGACAGGAGATAGGTTAAATACACAAAAATGTTTACTCGTAAACCTTTAAATTTTTTCCTTGTACCATTTATTTTTGAGAGAGAGAGAGAGAGAGAGAGAGAGAGAGAGAGAGAGAGAATGAGAGAATGAGAGAATGAGAATGAATGTCAGCGAGGGAGGGGCAGAGACAGAGGGAGACACAGAATCCGAAGCAGGCTCCAGGCTCTGAGAGGTCAGCACAGAGCCCCACGCGGAGCTCGAACTCACGAGCTGTGAGATTGTGACCTGAGCCGAAGTCGGACGCTTAACCGACTGAGCCGCCCAGGAGTCCCTATTTGTAAACTTTTAAAATGGCTTCCCAAATCTTTCATGACCTGTAACTTCAAAGCTTTGCTAAGTTAAGTGGTAAATTAGGTTCAGTTCTTCAGACATCTGAGTCTTTTCCACAGAAGATAAAATACTAAATTGTGAATTACTAAACCTACGGCGTTTTCTTTTCTTTGTTTGTTTTTTTGTTTTTTGTTTTGCTGTGTGTGTGTGTGTGTGTGTGTGTGTGTGTGTGTGTGTGTGTTTGGTCTTTGGCTTTATTCAGAAAAACAGTAAAGATACTTGGGTCTGTTAGTAAACATGTTTCA
Source organism: Panthera pardus (assembly GCF_024362965.1). Classification (NCBI taxonomy): domain Eukaryota; kingdom Metazoa; phylum Chordata; class Mammalia; order Carnivora; family Felidae; genus Panthera; species Panthera pardus. The sequence continues at coordinate 13,488 of NW_026526658.1, read as the reverse complement.
TCGTTTGTTGTTTTTTTTTTTCCTTGAAGATTTGTTTTCCAGCCTATTTCTTTATTTTTAGGAGAGAGAGAGAGAGAGAGAGAGAGAGAGAGAGAGAAAGACACACACACACACACACACACACACACACACACACACACACACACACACAGAATGAGTCGGTGGGAGGGGCAGAGGATCCGAAGCGGGCTCTGTGCTGACAGCACAGACAGCCCAATGCATGGCTCAAACTCACGAACCGAACCGTGGGATCATGACCTGAGCCGAAGTTGGATGCTTAACTGACAAAGCCACCCAGGCGCCCGTTTCATGACTTGCTAAAAATTGTACAGTAAAAGAAAAAAGAAACAAAACCAAACACCACAACGTGTTTCTGAAAATGATGAGATACATTCGTACATTTGACAGTGTAAAGAAATCTGGTGTGTGGGGGGCCTGGGTGGCTCAGTCGGTTAAGCGTCTGATTTCACCTACGGTCATGGTTCATGGATTTGAGCCCTGAGCTGGGTTCTGCACTGACAGTGCAGAGCTCCCCCTCTCCCCCTCTCCCCCTCTCCCCCTCTCCCCCTCTCCCCCTCTCCCCCTCTCCCCCTCTCCCCCTCTCCCTTTCCTCCCAGCTCTCAAAATAAAGGAATTAACTTAAGAGGAAAAAAAGAACTCCATAAAAAAAAATAAATAAAAAGAAGGCAGGCAGGCGGAAAAGAAGAGAGAAAAAACACAAAATACTATATGGTCAATCGCTATTCTTGCTGTGCTTATGTCAATACTGAAGCCATGTCTGTTAACACTGGACTTATTTTACAAACAAATAAGTTTTCATTGGGCTATCTTTGACAGGAATGGAGGGGTCTCGATAGAAAAAGATTGTATTTCAATAGCTCTTTTGTGGATGTTAACTTCTAGTTCTGGTTAATTAATTTTCTTTGACTGTTTGTTGTTTGCCTTTAAAACTGGGCTGGATCCTGAATCCTGGTTTCCTCGAATATCTGACTATGACTCTTCAAACTCAGGCTTCCAATCCTCTCCCATCCTCTTATCTTACCATCCTGAAGAACTCAAATGGCCCTTTTCCCTGAAGCCCTGCAAAGGAAAGCTGGACAACTGGAGATAAACTTCAGAGAAATTGCCACAGTTGTAGACAATCTGTGTGCCTGTTGCTCTATGGGCCATTCAGAACGAGACATTTGCTGCTGTTGTGTTTTTGTTGTTTTTAAAGTAGGCTTCACCACGCCCAGTGTGGAGCCCAACTGGGGCCTTGAGCTCACGACCCTGGGATTGAGACCTGAGTGGAGATCCAGACTTGAATACTGAACCTGAACCCACTGAGCCACTCAGAATCCCCCAAAATGAGACATTTGAACTACATGCCAGAAAAATCGGTCAGATTGCCCCCTGCCTGCTCCCACTCCAGCTGAGGATGCTTCGAGCCTGGCATCTAGACACCTTCTCACTGACCGCACTTGGGACTTAGACACTGGGTTTATAAGTTGTTCTACCCATTAACCCGTGGTGTTCTTTTCTTTCTGTAGAAGTACCTCTTATTAGTTATCTGATTGCTTGCTGAACGAGGAGGCAGAGTCAAAGCTAGTTCACAAACACTTGCTGCAACTGTATTAGCTCCTCTTTAGAAATAAGAACCCATATTTTATTTGTATTTTTATAAGTTTCTTAATATTTATTTTTGAGAGGGGGTGGGGGGAGGGAGACCCATAATCTGTAGCTGGCTCCAGGCTCTGAGCTGTCTGCACAGAGTCGGATGCGGGGCTCGAAATCACGAACGGCGAGATCCTGACCGGAGCCAGAGTCCAATGCTTAACCCACGGAGCCACCCAGGTGCCCCAGCAACAAAAGCCCACATAAACAGGGGCACCTGGATGGCTCAGTCGGTAGAGCGTGTAGCTCTCGATCTTGGGGTTGTAAGTTCGAGCCCAACGTTGGGTGTAAAGGTTACTTAATAAGATTTAAAAAAAAAACATACAAATAAAATCAGACAGCAATTCACTTGGGTACAGTAAGAGGCCCTTGACCACCACAACCTTCCCCCCCGTGCCCTCCCCCCACAAGGTGGTTATAACATTGGGTTTGACTATACTGTTACTATTCCTTAGAATACACTTGGGGAGAAATCTCAGGATATGATGCAGTACCAAACTATGCAGAAAAATACCCAAGATCTCAGATAGGAATTATCTCTGATTCCCCCCCCCCTCCCCACCCCCAATTAGCACAAGGGAGCAAAAGTTGTGACCTGCACCCTGTCAAATCCTTCCCTTCCAAAGCCCCTGCCACACCCTAATTCGGCTTGAAATAGTTTCAGAAGGTGGACCTCCATCCCTGTTCCATAGAAGTGGAATGAGGGATTGACAATGGAAACTTATAAAGGGGAAGAAAACTTAACACCTCTGACTCCATGTTGCTTCGATTCCCTTCACAACTTCTGTGTAGCCCTGCACCTAGGCCTGTGACAGGTGAGATTTACAGAAACTGTTCTCACCGGGGGAGATAAACGGATAGCCCTAGCCCGAGCCATCACCCATCATCGTCCCCGTTCCTTACCATTGGGAAATGATCCAAACTCCAGAGGCTGGGGGTGAGTGTGGGGGGCGGGGAGTGGGGAGTGGGCAATTGAAACTGTGCCACGGAGGGTTAAGGAGTCTGACGCTCGCTCTCTCTCGCAGAGAACCTAAATCTTGTTCTTCAGGGAACTATTTGCCCCTAATCAGCTATTGTGTCTTTTCAGGTCCCACAAACAAACTCTAGCTGTCTCTGAAGAAGCCTGGACTCAAGGTCCACCGATATGCTTGCAGCCTATAAGCCAGCACAGCCCTGAGAGAAAGAGCCTAAGTCCCCATCCAGGTTATACCAGCTCTTGGGGCATACCCACAGCCCCTTCTCCGTGTCCTAAGGTAACCTCCTGACATCAGGGACTAAATTTTGCCTCCTTCTCATGTTAAGTCTCCGCCCCTAAGCAAACCTGGGAATATGCATGACAGGTATGTTTCCTCAATGTGGGTGCTCCATCTTTCCTCATCAATAATCACAGATGTGCCTTCCCTTTTATCAACAGGTATGTAAAGGATTCTTGGGATTTCATTCTTTTGTCAATTCAAGTGTATTCCAATGTTGCACTGGCTCCTTCAAATTGTCCTTGTTGAAAGTGTGTTGCTGTCCCTGTCTCTCTGTTAAAAATGCTTTGCCAAATACAAAGGCAGGCCATCTGAGCCAAGCACATGAACTATGTCTGCTGGTCAATGGAACTTACAGAGAACATACGTCACTTTTGAGTTTCCCACCATTTATGTTACAATAAGTTCACCCCAACGAGGAACCCTAGGTGGTTCAAAGACATATATGTGTGTTTACACACACACACACACACACTCACTCTCATACCTAGCAAGGAGGGACACACCCAGGGCAGACAAGACAGTCACCTGGCACTGAGGGACATAAAAACATCAGGTTGATCGTCCGTGATTTCTGAGGAAAGAATATCGATCAAGACGGGGAAATGATAAAGGAAATTCTAAACTTTTTATGTTGGTGCTCTCCCAGGGAAGCTATACATTTAATATTTACCGAGGTCAAAGGGACTCCAGAAAACCTCAAAGCATGAGCTCTTTTTCTGTCCTGAGCACAGATTTAATGTCTGGTTTGTTAAAAAAAAAAAAAAATTTTTTTTTTTCTTAAACATAACTAACTAAAAAAGGGGGCTTCCAAAGGCGGCTTATAAAGATAAGGGAAACAAAAGAAAACAATACAAAAACCTTCCTGGTCGCCATAAGATTGAAGTCATACAGCCTTGCACATACTAAAAACAGAAGATAAAGTCTGTAACTTTCTGGAATGTGTTCTTTCTCCTCATGATGATTCCTAACATCTGCGGCCAACCCCCCCCCCCCCCCCCCCCCCCGCCCCCGTGCCCTGTTTTTCCTTTTTTTTTTTTTTGGTAAGCTGTATGTATGCCCAATGTGAGGCCTTCCCCAGATGACTGACTGCTTTGTGAAGATTGCGTATCCCCGTCAGCCCTCCTAACTTGGGCTCCAATGAAACTCTTTTCCTTCCTCTTTAAAATTGTTTTTAAAAAGGCTCGTTCATTTTGCATCGACATAGGGTAAATGCTATAAAAGGTACGCAAGACATAGTGAGGGGACAAACTGGGAAAGGTGGACAGCGTTTAAAAGATGCTTTTAAATGCTACACTTCTTCCTGCCTTTCCTTCACAGGTAGGACAGCACCTACACCTACTGTCGTTGGCAATGGTCATCGGCCTGGAGAGGAAGAAACCATTCCATAGTTTTCCACACGGCGGATGAGAAGGCCCTCTCGGACCAAATCCAGGAACTCCCTTACTGTGAGCCAAGGACCGGTGTTTTGTCGTTTTCCTTTCAGTTGTGGTTAGAAGTAGACATCACCTACAATTGAGATTTTTCACCATATATAAGCGTAGAGTTCAGTGGTATTAGGTGCAACATTCACATCCTCCTCGTTGCGTTCTCTCTTTCCATTCCATTTGTTGTAGTGTTTTAAGATTTATGTTTTTGATGTTTATTTATTGGTTTATGGGGGAGGTATGGGGGGGTAGGGAGGGAACCCCAAGCAGGCTCTGCACTGTCCGTGTGAGAACCCAATGCAGGGCTTGGTCTCACGAACCCTGAGATATGACGTGAGTCAAAATCTAGCAAGCGTGGGATGCTTCACCCACTGAGCCACCCAAGCACCCCACCGATTCCATTTGTTTTAAAGACATAAACGTTGCAAACTTTTTTTTTTTTTTTCAACTTTTATTTATTTTTGAGATAGAGAAAGAGCATGAATGGGGGAGGGTCAGAGAGAGGGAGACACAGATTCTGAAGCAGGCTCCAGGCTCTGAGCTGTCAGCACAGAGCTCGACATGGGGCTTGAACTCACGGACCGTGAGATCATGACCTGAGCCCAAGTCGGACACTTATCCGACCGAGCCACCCAGGCGCCCCACAACCTTTTTTTTTTTTTTTTTTTTTAAGTTTGTTCATCCATTCCTTCATTCCTTCATTCATTTTTCACATTCTCTTCACTCGATGTGGGACTTGAAGTCACAACCCTGACAGAGATCAAGAGTCCAAGAGTCGCATGCTCTTCTGAGTGAGCCAGCCAGGAGCCCCTTCCATTCCATGTTTTGAAACAACCCCAGGATCCTGACTCAGACTCCCAATTTGACTGATGAGAGCCCCGCCCACGCCCTCTAGGCCATCTGTGGGGCTGTTTCATGTGTGTCCATCTTTCTTCCTCCTTTTAGTGGCACGTCAAAGGTTGCATGTGAAACAGCCAGTGCCTGTGGAATGAAACTGTACTCAGTTTCCCTTTGGAAGCAGGTGGGAGAGGGAGGAGAGGTCAATGGCTAATCAATAGAGTGTTAGTGTTGCTTTACAGGAGTGTGCCCGCTGGGACCATCGCCCGGGGTCACAATTGTCCCCTGTCAGGCCTCCCCCACCCTCTATCCCTTATTGCCCCATGCCTGTGTTTGGCCTCTGAACCCTAAGACACCACCATCACGTGTTTCATGCCACCCTCTGACTCTGACTCGGCAGGCCACGCCACGCCACACCATGCCGCTCGCTCGCTCGCTCGCTCGCTCGCTCAACTCCCTACCCTTCCACGTACCTGCACCCCCACCCCTGGAAGGCATTATAGTAAGATTTCATCCTCCACATCCATGATTCTCAAATGGTTTATTGAGGTTTCCTGGGTTAGGAAAAGGAGGGGACTCTCTTTGCTCCAGAGAAGGCAAGTTCTTCAGACATCATCTTCTCCCCTCCCCCCTTTCTCTCCCCCACCCCTTCTTTCTTTCCCTCCCCCCCTTCCCTCCCCCCCCCCTTTCCTCCCTTTCCTCCCTTTCCTCCCTTTCCTCCCTTTCCTCCCAGTAGTTCAGAAACTGCAGCCTAAGGGTTGGGGGAGTTGAAGAAAGCCATTCAATGCAGAGAAGCCCCAGGCTCAGACTTTAACAGAAAGCTTTCTGCATTTGAACAAAGGGGTTGAATGAGGCCCATTGGAATGAATCGCCCTGAACCTCCCTTCCACTGCCACTCCCATCCCCGCCCCCCACCCCTCCCCCACCCTCACCCCCACTCCCACCCCCACGAGTCCTCCAGTGGTTTGGGGAACTGAAGGCTGCGGGTGGGCAGGGGGTGGGGGCGCATGCATCCTAAGCGGCAAAGTAGGCCCCTGGTCCACAGGAAAAATACAAACTCTATGTACCGAAATCTGTTGCGTCTGTATACGCCGATAATGACACCGCAGAAAGACAAATTAGAAAAGAAAAGAAAAAACAAACCCCAAACAACCCAATCCCGCTTACAATTGTACCAAACATGATAATAAAGAACACGAAAAGAAATAAAGGAACAAAGACACATCCGGCCACGAGCGAGCGGGTCTCCCTGTACGTCAGCTACTTTAGAGAGTCCCTCTCCTAGAGGCCCCTTCAGCTCAACAGCGGGCTGCACAGGTGTCCCTGTCTCTAGCCCGATTCATCTTGGTGCGAGCACCCTAAGTGGCCAAGGAGGCCCCCGGTCCACGGGAAAAATCATGCCTGGGTACAGCGGAGTTGTGTATCCCGGGCAAAGCGGTCAAGGGGTTGGCGAGATGTGTGTGGAGGAGAGGAGGTATCTGTTCCGGGGCCGCCCTCCCGGGTACCGCTCTGGCTGAGAAGAGGGCAGTGGGGCGCGGCCTGGACCCGGACGACAGTTGCTGCCTGCTGCTGGGCTGAGGGCTGAGGGTAGTGGGGCAATGCCCACGCTGGCTCCTGCGACGCAGTTCGTCCTGGGCACCTTCTGTGGTTTCTGTCGAGGTGCCGGTTGCCGTGATGACCGAGGCTAAACTCCCCTCTCCGCCTGGTTGTTCAGACGCCCGATCCTCCCGTGTTCTCGGTACGTGGACTGACCCGCACCCTCCCATCCCACCAGACCCCTTGTGCCAATATTTCCTGTTTCAGAGTTCTTTCGCCTTGTCCGGAAAGTAAACAAACCACACTCACAGATATCGACCCCTCGAAAGAACAAAGAGACGTCCAGGCACGAGCGAGCGGGTCGCCCTGTGCCTCGGTGTACTTTAGAGACTCGGTCTCTTACAGACACCTGAAGCTCAACGATGGGCTGCGGCGTCCCTCCCTCTCTCTGGCCCAGTTCCATCCCGGGACGAGTCCCACAGTCTCTTTGCGCGACGACACCACCGCTCGCTCACGTGAGCCGGAGGCAACGTGCTAATGGACCGGAGGGTGGCACTGTAGATTCAAAGTGACCTACGCACCAAAGCGTCCGTCAACGTGGTGTCCGGAAACCTTGGACGTTGCCGTGCCCTGGATGAAATCGTCGCTCTGGAGACTCGGGCACGTGTCGCCCGTCTTCTCTACGTTCTTCCTACCTTTAGTCTCCCTGTGTGTGTTTGCCCGACATCTTGCCTGATGGTTCACGGAGGAATGAGACACCCATCCGGCAAGAGCTGATGCTCTGCTCACCACGGCACGTGACTGACGGAAAAGAATACGCACGGGCCCGCACTCATCTTACCCTTCGTTCTCCACCGTGCCAGAAAAACGTGTGGCCTGCCTTCCTCCTGTCCAAAGCCAAACTGGAAAGGAAGACTTAGATGTAAAGGAAACATTAGAGAAGCTTTCAAAAAGCAGCAGCAAGCAAGCAAGCAAAGTAAACCACCCACCCCTACCCTCCTGCCCAGCAGGTGCAAGAAGCATGCACGGAGCACTCTCCTCCTTTTCTCCCTGGAAGGGCCCCCCCCCCCCCCCCCCCCCCCCCCCCCCGTCTTTCCTATGCCACCAGGGGAGTGACATTCTTATCCTCAAGGACAGGGGGAGAAGTGGAGAGAATTCTAGAGGAGAACAGATCTTGGTTGGTTGGTTGGTTTTAAAATCCTCATCATCCTTTAGCCTCCCCACGTAGTTCAGTTAGTCGTCCACCGTCGCTTCTCCTTGTTCAACCCAATATACAAGCGTTTAGGTTTGGCCACTTCTCAGGGTCTTGGTTTCCTCAGGAGGGGCTCTACCTGTCACGTGAAACTTGTAGGAAATCAATTTGTTGGCTCCTTGTACGGTTAACCTGTCTCGTGTCAGTGTCACCCTCAGGGTCACCTGCAAACCCTAAGAGGGTGGAGGCATAGGGTGTGTCTCGGTGACACCTTCCTTTTCCCTGCGGGGGCCCACCCCCCCCCCACCCCCCCCACCCCCCCTTTGGACTGTAGGGTCCTCTGGGAACCGGGACATTTTTTTTTTTTAATTTTTTTTTTTTTTTTAACGTTTATTTATTTTTGAGACAGAGAGAGACAGAGCATGAATGGGGGAGGGTCAGAGAGAGGGAGACACAGACTTGAAACAGGCTCCGGGCTCTGAGCTGTCAGCACAGGGGCCCGATGCGGGGCTCGAACTCACGGACCGCGAGATCGTGACCTGAGCCGAAGTCGGCGCTCAACCGACTGAGCCACCCAGGCGCCCCATGGGACATTTTTTAGTGAGTGGCTATTAACTCCTTCCGTTCTCCATCCCCCCCCCCCCCCCCCCCCCGCCGCCACCGCCGCCCGTAGTGGTGTTTATTGAGGACAGTAATGGTGAAAGCCATATTCTTGTCGCTTGCCACGCGGTGCACTTGCACCCATGTTCCCCGTACCTGTTTGTGGTCTTTGGACTTCGTCGTGGCCCCGTGCGGCGAAGGACTTTGCTTAAGCTTTATCCGTGGTCGTTTGTTTATCCATCACCCCCTTTCTGTCCCCCCCCCCCCCCCCCCGCAGCTTGGTTTGTTATGTTTCCGAGAGAGACGCTCCCCCGCTTGACCCAATAGAATAAAAACGGCTCGTCCGTCCGTTGTTGTTCTGGGAGTACTCTCTCGCGTGGTTTCGGTTTGACCGTCCGTCTCTCCCTCCCTCCCTCCCTCCCTCCCTTCCTGCCCGCCGAAATGTGTCTAAGTCCTCCCGGGAGCGCGGGCGCCGCCTGGGCCGCTCTGGGCCGCCCGTGCCCGGCCTGCCCGGTGTGTGCGGGGAATTTTCCGCGCACGTCCGCCTCGGCCGGCCGGGGAGTCGAGTGGCCGGTCTGCCCCCCCCCCCCCCCCCCCCCGCCTTTTCAGCGGCAGCCGCCCCGATGCATTTTTCTTTCTTTTTTTTTTTTTTTAAATTTTTTTTAACGTTTATTTATTTTTGAGACAGAGAGAGACAGAGCATGAACAGGGGAGGGTCACAGAGAGGGGGACACAGAATCTGAAACAGGCTCCAGGCTCTGAGCTGTCAGCAAAGAGCCCGACGCGGGGCTCGAACCCACGCACCGCGAGATCATGACCTGAGCTGAAGTCGGCCGCTCAACCGACTGAGCCACCCAGGCGCCCCCCGATGCATTTTTCGAGTGTCCCTTGGGCTGCCGGGGTCGCGCCGTGCCGGCCGGCCGGGAGCTCCCGAGGCGGACGCCCTCCGCCGGCCTGGGACCGAGAGGCGGCATCCGGAGTGGGCCGGGACGAGATCGGGCGGCCGGGCCGCCGGCTGTGCGCCCTCTCGGCCCCGAGATCGCGAGCTGTCCCCGCTGACGTTTCGGTCGGTTGTCGGGCGCCACCTGGCGGCCGCTTTTATATAGCGTTTCCCCTCCGGAGCGTCGGCGACGTCGGCAAGGGATGCGATTCGGCCGCGGTCCCCGGGGCGGAGTTCCAGAAGGCCGGCGACGTTGGCGTGATCGTCCCGCTGTCGTCGGGGCGCCGGCGGCTGGTGCACTTGCCGGAGATTGAACCTCCGGGTATATGGGGGAGTAGCGGCGGCGCTCCCTGGGAGCGAGCCGGGGTGGGGGGCTGCCCGGACGGGTCGACCAGCACCCGCCGGTGCTTTCCTCCCCTCCCACCGCCCCCCCGACCGCGGGGACCGTCCGGGGCCGCCACCCGGAGACTGTGGCCCCGTGGGTCGCTTGTCGGTCCTTCCCTGCCAGGCGTCTTTTGTCTTCCCTCCCGCTTCGCGGTCGGGCCGGGCCGGGCCGGGCCGGGCCGGTGAGGACCGTCCTGAGCCTTGAGGGGAAGCCCGCGGAGGGCGCGATGGGCCCGGGCGGGGGCACGCGTGGTGCTCCCGGTCGTTGGACCCGATTTTCTCCCCAGATTTTCCGAGGCCCGCTGCGGAGTTGGGGACCGGGCCGCGAGGGGAAGCCCGTATAGGGCGCCAACGCCGGCGCGCCCGCGATCCCCGTTGAGGTCCTGTCGTCGGGGGCGCCTCCGCGCAATTCAGACCCCCCCCCAAAACAGTCCCAGCCGGGGGTCGGGGACTGGCATGGGGCCGGTCTTGCGAGGTCCGGGGAGGCTTCCGCAGGCGACAGCGCGGAGTGTTTTATTTTTCTAAGTCCCGACCCGGAGACGACCCGTGGACGGGCGAACGTGTAACGGGGCAGGGCCTACCCGGCCATCCTCCCCCCCCATCCCGCGATTCCCCGGTCGGTCGGTCGGTCGGTCGGTCGGTCGGTCCCGGGGTCGACCAGATGGCCCCCGGGGACTTCCGGGGGGGGTGGGGTTGCTTGGCGGTGATGGGAAGATGCTTGGGGCCCGTGGCCGGGCCAGGGTCCCAGAAGGTCCCAGTGACCTGTGGCTCGGCCCCGCCTGCCAACGCGGTTATTTTTGTCTCCTGAAAGAGGTACTTTTTGCTGCCAGGTAGGTGCTGACACGTTCTGATGTGGCGGTTGTCATCCTGTAAGAGAGACTTGGGCCTCGTCGCCGCTGGCTGGCGTGGCTCCGGGCTTGGCGGTGACGCCGAGCCGAGCCCGACTCCGCCCTTTGCCCGCCTGCTTGCTCGAGCCGTCTGCCTGGGCCTGCGCGCCGGCTCTCGTGCATCCAGGTGTGGTTCAGGCTGTGGCGCCACCTCCGGTCTCTGGCACCCGAGGGCGGCGTGGGGAGGCGGCGTGGGTCTTCTACCCCGTGCGCTCCCCGCTGCGGGCACCCGGCCGTGGCCGTGACAAACCCACCCTCGCAAGGCTCCGTGCCGCGTGTCAGGCGTTCCCTTTTCCCCTTGTGGGTTGTCCGGCTGCCTGTTCCCTGGGAGAGGTGGGGGAGGGGTGCTGGCGAGGCTGAAGCAGGTCCTCCTCTGGTCGCTGTCCTCGCCGGGCGTTTCCCCAGCCCCCTCCTCACCCCAGGACTGCCTCGTGTGGCGGTAACCGATCGATGTGGTGATGTCGCGCTCTCCCGGGCCGGGCCTAAGCCGTGTCAGACGAGGGACGGACACTCCTGGTGAGTGGGACCGCTCTTCTCGTTCTGCCTGCGGGCCCCATGCTCCTCCTTCCCGCCTGTGGGCGGCGCGGGGGGTTGCGGAGGGGTGCGGACTCCGGCCCGACCCCGGCCTCCCGTCGCTGCGGGACCGGGGTCGGCTGACGCAGCGGACACTCTCGCTGGCCTCTCTTGGCTGTGTTGTGGTGGGCGGCCTCCCTGTGGTGGGGGGGCTGCACCCGACGCCACGCTGCTCGCCGCCTGGGCGTGCTGAGCGCGTGGCGCCTGGCCCTCCGTGGTGCCCCTGGAGCGCTCCAGGTCGTCTCAGGTGCCTGAAGCCGAGTGGTGGCGCCGTTCCCTGTTCCCAGCGGACCCCCCTTTGGGTCGCCGCCGTTGGCGGAGTTGCCCGAGGTGGGCGGGTGGCAGAATCGGTGAAGGGAGGCACACCCGTTCCCCCCGCTGCGGGGAGCGGGCGCCTTGTCGTCCCCGCCCCGCCACGGGCCGCTGTTGCCCGGAGGGGTGCGGGGGGCTGACTTGGTGGGGCGAGTTGAGCGATCGTGGCGGGCCGAGCCGGCGCCGTGGCGCTTGGCCGAAACTCCCTCTGAGCGAGGACTGTCGGTTTCTTGCCCAGCGCGTTGCTGCCGGTGTTTTGCCTCGGTTTTTCTCGGGCCTCACCCGGAGGCGCGGCGCTCCTTCCGGGCGGCGACACGAGCAACCGCGCGTGGGGAAGGCAGGTGGCCCTCGTTGTGGGCCCTGACCGCGAATGCTCAGGAATGCCCTGTGTCACTCCGTTGCCGTGGACCTTTCTCCCCCGCCCCGGGCCCTGGTGGCCCCGGGAAGAAACGCCTTTTATCTGGCGGGTCCCGATGGGGGGGACGAATTGGGTGGGGGGCGGCGCGCCCTTGGTGAGAAAGCCTTCTCTAGCGATCCGAGAGGGTGCCTTGGGGTACCGGAACCCCCCAGTCGCTGCCCCTCCTGTGCGCGTAGTGGCCACCTGTGTCAGGGTGACTGCATGCCCTTGTGCGTGTTAGGCGGAGCCTTCTCTCCCGCGCGAGAGGAGGTCTGTCGGCCCCGCGGTGGGGCCGAGCGCCGCTCTTCGCCTACCGCGGCCTGCGCCTCCCCCCTCTGAGTCGGGGGAGGGTCCCGCCAGGCCTGGCCGGTGTCCGGTGCCGTGGCCCGTGTGCCTCGGGCGTGTGGTGTGCGAGCGCGCGCGCACGCGCGCGGCGTCCCCCCGCCTCTCCCGTGGCGGTGTGTGTCCCGAGGGGCTTGGGGCGCCCCTGCGCGCCCCGCCCCCCCTTGCGCCGCGCGAGCGGCGGCTGTCTCCCGCCCGCCTCCCGTTCCGGGCTTTGCCGCTGGCGGGTGGCGCGCGGGCGCGGGTCGGGGCCGCGCCTGGCTTTGGGAGGCGCTTCCCTGGGGCGTGGCTCCGGGATGGACCGAACGGATGGAGGTTGGAGACGGGCTCCCGCGGCGGGGGTCCCGTGGGTCCGGACCCCAGCGCCGTGCGTTGTGGGGGGGGGCCTGGCTCGTGGGGAGGCTCGCTAAGGGTGCTGAGGCCGGCTGGCGCCGCGGGCGTCGCGGGACCGCCCTCGTGCTGGTGGCGGTGGGATCCCGTGCATGTTTACCCGGTGGCCCGGCTCGCGTCTCCGTTGGCGCGCCCTTCCCCGAGCCCGTGCCCTCCTCCGCGCACGCGCTGTCTGGTCCTCGCTTCGTGCGTGCCCCCTCCCCGCAGCCTCCGGCCCACCTCCCGTTCTGTGCTGCTTTTGGTTCCCACCCTGCCTCGGCTTGGACGACCGAGCGCGCGTCCGCCTCTTCTCCTCTCCCTCCCCCCGTCACCGTGTCGGGACCGAGACCAGGCCTCGCCGTTTGTCGGGTGCCCGCCCCCCCCTTGGGCCGCTGTGGCTCTTGGGGGGCCGGGTCCCGGGCGGAGTGCTGTCGGCCCCACTCGCGTGTGAGTGAAGGAAGGGGGGGAAGAAGAGAGAAAGGGGCGCCGGCTGCGCGCGTCGGGGGTCCGGCCGGGGTGGGTGGGGCGCGGTTGGTGGGTCGCCGCGCGTGCGGGAGAGCGTTCCAGGGGCCGGTCGCGCGGCTGCTGCGGGTGGCAGGGCCGGAGGGCCCTCTGCGAGGGTTTGCCCCCAGGGTTCGCTGAGGGGGGCGGGCCGCGTCGGCGTCCGGGGGTGCCACGGGACCGCCCTTGTGCTGGAGGCCTCGGGCGGTGGGACCCCGTGCGCGCCCCGGTGGCGACTTGGCTCTGCTCCCTCGAGGCGCCTGGTTGGAAACCCGTGTGGGGCTT
>NW_026526657.1:0-24595 GCF_024362965.1 Panthera pardus | reverse complement strand
ATCCTGTGCCCGCGGCACTGCACCCTCCACCTAACCCAGTGCCAGCGGCACTGCAGCATACAGTGAATCCAGTGCCAGTGGCACTGCTGCATGCAGTGAATCCAGTGCCAGTGGCACTGCAGCATGCAGTGAATCCAGAGCCAGTGGCACTGCAGCATGCAGTGAATCCAGTGCCCGCGGCACTGCCGTCTGCAGGGAATCCAGTGCCCGCGGCACTGCACCCTCCAGTGAACCCAGTGCCAGCGGCACTGCAGCATGCAGTAAATCCAGTGCCAGGGGCTTGCAGCTAGCAGTGAATCCAGTGCCAGTGGCACTGGAGTCTGCAGTGAATCCATTGCCCCTGGCACTGCACCCTCCAGTGAACCCAGTGCCAGCGGCACTGCACGCTCTAGTGAACCCATTGCCAGCGGCATTGCAGCATGCAGTGAATTCAGTGCCAGTGGCACTGCAGCATGCAGTGAATCCAGTGCCAGTGGCACTGCAGCATGCAGTGAATCCAGTGCCAGTGGCACTGCAGCATGCAGTGAATCCAGTGCCAGTGGCACTGGAGTCTGCAGTGAATCCAGTGCCCGCATCACTGCAGTCTGCAGGGAATCCAGTGCCCGTGGCACTGCACCCTCCAGTGAACCCAGTGCCAGCGGCACTGCAGCATGCAGTGAATCCAGTGCCAGGGGCACTGCAGCATGCAGTGAAGCCAGTGTCAGTGGCACTGCAGCATGCAGTGAATCCAGTGCCAGTCGCACTGCAGCATGCAGTGAACCCAGTGCCAGCGGCACTGCACCCTCCAGTGAACCCAGTGCCAGCGGTACTGCACCCTCCAGTGAACCCAGTGCCAGTGGCACTGCAGCCTGCAGTGAACCCAGTATCTGTGGCACTGCAGTCTGCAGGGAATCCAGTGCCCGCGGCACTGCACCCTCCACTGAACCCAGTGCCCGTGGCACTGCACCCTCCAGTGAACCCAGTGCCAGCGGCACTGCAGCATGCAGTGAATCCATTGCCAGTGGCACTGCAGCATGCAGTGAATCCAGTGCCAGGGGCACTGCAGCATGCAGTGAAGCCAGTGCCAGTGGCACTGCAGCATGCAGCGAACCCAGTGACCGTGGCACTGGAGTCTGCAGTGAATCCAGTGCCCCTGGCACTGCACCCTCCAGTGAACCCAGTGCCAGCGGCACTGCACGCTCTAGTGAACCCATTGCGAGCGGCATTGCAGAATGCAGTGAAATCAGTGCCAGCAGCACTGCAGCATGCAGTGAATCCAGTGCCAGGGGCACTGCAGCATGCAGTGAATCCAGTGCCAGGGGCACTGCAGCATGCAGTGAATCCAGTGCCAGTGGCACTGGAGTCTGCAGTGAACCCAGTGCCCGTGGCACTGCAGCCTCCAGTGAACCCAGTGTCCGAGGCACTGCACCCTCCAGTGAACCCAGTGCCAGCGGCACTGCAGCATGCAGTGAATCCAGTGCCAGTGGCACTGCTGCATGCAGTGTATCCAGTGCCAGTGGCACTGGAGTCTGCAGTGTATCCAGTGCCAGTGGCACTGCAGCATGCAGTGAATCCAGTGCCAGTGGCACTGCACCCTCCAGTGAACCCAGGGCCCGCGGCACTGCACCCTCCAGTGAACCCAGTGTCCGCGGCACTTCACTCTCCAGTGAACCCAGTGCCAGCGGCACTGCATCATGAAGTGAACCAGTGCCAGGGGCACTGCAGCATGCAGTGAATCCAGTGCCAATGGCACTGCACCCTCCAGTGAAGCAAGTGCTCGCGGCACTGTACCCTCCAGTGAACCCAGTGCCCGCGGCACTGCACCCTCCACTGAACCCAGTGCCAGCGGCACTGCAGCATGCAGTGAACCCAGTGCCAGCGGCACTGCAGCATGCAGTGAATCCAGTGCCAGTGGCCCTGCATCATGCAGTGAATCCAGTGCCTGTGGCACTGCAGCATGCAGTGAATCCAGTGCCAGTGGCACTGCAGCATGCAGTGAATCCAGTGCCAGGGGCAGTGGAGTCTGCAGTGAATCCAGTGCCCGCGGCCCTGCAGTCTGCAGGGAATCGTGCCCGCGGCACTGCAACCTCCAGTGAACCAAGTGCCAGCGGCACTGCAGCATGCAGTAAATCCAGTGCCAGGGGCTTGCAGGTAGCAGTGAATCCAGTGCCAGTGGCAATGGAGTCTGCAGTGAATCCAGTGCCCCTGGCACTGCACCCTCCAGTGAACCCAGTGCCAGCGGCACTGCACGCTCTAGTGAACACATTGCCAGCGGCAATGCAGCATGCAGTGAATTCAGTGCCAGCGGCACTGCAGCATGCAGTGAATCGAGTGCCAGGGTCACTGCAGCCTGCAGTGAATCCAGTGCCAGGGGCACTGCAGCTAGCAGTGAATCCAGTGCCAGTGGCACTGGAGTCTGCAGTGTATACAGTGCCCGCGGCACTGCACCCTCCAGTGAACCCAGTGCCAGCGGCACTGCATGCTCTAGTGAACCCATTGCCAGCGGCAGTGCAGCATGCAGTGAATCCAGTGCCAGGGGCACTGCAGCATGCAGTGAATCCAGTGCCAGTGGCACTGGAGTCTGCAGTGAACCCAGTGCCCGCGGCACTGCACCCTCCAGTGAACCCAGTGTCCGCGGCACTGCACCCTCCAGTGAACCCAGTGCCAGCGGCACTGCACCCTCCAGTGAATCCAGTGCCAGGGGCACTGCAGCATACAGTGAATCCAGTGCCAGTGGCACTGCTGCATGCAGTGAATCCAGTGCCAGTGGCACTGGAGTCTGCAGTGAACCCTGTGCCCGCGGCACTGCACCATAAAGTGAACCCAGTTTCCACGGCACTGCACCCTCCAGTGAACCCATTGCCAGTGGCACTGCAGCATGCAGTGAAGCCAGTGCCAGTGGCACTGCAGCATGTAGTGAATCCAGTGCCAGTGGCACTGCAGGATGCAGTGAAGCCAGTGCCAGTGGCACTGCAGCATGCAGTGAAGCCAGTGCCAGTGGCACTGCAGCATGCAGTGAAGCCAGTGCCAGTGGCACTGCAGCATGCAGTGAAGCCAGTGCCAGTGGCACTGCAGCATGCAGTGAAACCCGTGCCAGTGGCACTGCACCCTCCAGTGAACCCAGTGCCAGCGGCACTGCACCCTCCAGTGAACCCAGTTTCCACGGCACTGCACCCTCCAGTGAACCCATTGCCAGTGGCACTGCAGCATGCAGTGAAGCCAGTGCCAGTGGCACTGCAGCATGCAGTGAACTCAGTTCCCGCGGCACTGCACCCTCCAGTGAACACAGTGCCAGCGGCACTGCAGCCTGCAGTGAATCCAGTGCCCGCGGCAGTGCACCGTACAGTGAACACAGTGCCTTCGGCACCGCAGCCTCCAGTGCCCCGGTGACCATGGCACTGCAGCCACCGGTACCCCAGTGCCCTCGGCCCATACCCTCCAGCTCTTGAAGCCACTCACCGTGCCTGAAGGCCCTCCCCGTGCCTGAATGCACTCCCGGTGCCTGTAGTTACTCCCATTGCCTGAATGGCATGGGTAATCTCTGAAGCTGCACCCCTGCCTGAGGGCATTCTCTGTGTCTCCTTGAGTTCCCTGTGCATGACGGGGCATCCCTTGGTGAAAGGCACATGTGCTCCCCTTGCCCGAATTGCACAGGAGCTCCCCGTGCCTGAAGACTCACCCCATGCCTGAAGAAGCTCCCAGTGCCTGAAGGCAAGCCCCATGCCTGAAGGCGCTCCCCTTGATTCAAGGGCACAGGGACCCCCTGAAGGCTTGCGCCATGCCTGCCGGTGCACCCCTCCCCTGAGGGTGCCGCGTGCCTGATGGCGAGCCCAGTGCCCGACGTCTCGCCCTGTGCCCGAAGAGCACGGAGGCTCCGCGTGCCTGAAGTCGTGCCCTGTGCACGAAGCCGCTCACTGTACCTGAAGGTGCTCCCAGTGCCCGAAGACAAGCCCCATGGTTGAAGGCGTGCACCGTGCCTGAAAATGTTCCCTGGGCCCGAAGCCGCTCCCTGTTCCTGAAGGCACGCCTCTTGCCTGAAACAGCTCCACGTGCCTGTCCTCAAGCCTCTTGCATGAAGGCGAGCCCCGTGCCCGAAGCCTTGCCCCGTGCGTGAAGCCCCGCCTGGTGCCTGAAGGCACACCCCTCGCCTGAAGTCACGCCCCGTGCCTGAATTGCAAGGGCATGCCCAGTGCCTGAGGGTATGCCCAGCGACTGAAGTCGGTCACCCCCGATGACTGAGTCATGCCCAGCGAACGAAGTCACTCCCAAAGTCACTCCAAGTGACTGAAGTCAAAGTCACTCCCAGTGAAGGAAGTTACTCCCAAAGTCCTTCCAAGCGACAGAAGCCTCTCCTCCCGATGTCACTCCCAGTGACGAAAGTCACTCGCTATGTCACTCCCAAGTGAGGGAAGCCTCTCCCAAAGTCACTCCCCGTGACAGAAGTCACTCCCGATGTCACTCCCAGTGACGCAAGTCACTCCCGTATTCACAACCAGTGACGGAAGTCCCTCTCGAAGTCCCTCTCCCAGTGACGGAAGTCACTCCCGAAGTCATTCCCAGGGACTGAAGACAAAGCCACTCCCAGCTGCTGATCCGGCTGCTGAGGTCACCGTTACTCCCAGTGACGGAAGGAAATGTCACACTCGGTGTCTGAAGTGACTCCTAGTGACTGCAGTCGTCACTCCCACTCCCAGTGCCTGAAGTCTTCACTGCCAGTGCCTGAAGTCGGCACTCGCAGTGCCTGAAGGAATTGCAGGGGAAGGACCGAGAGAGCGAGACGCAGAATTCCAAGCAGCGCCTCCAGGCTCTGTGGTCTCGGCACGGAAACTCCCGGGGAAAGACAGAGACAGAGGGAGACACAGAATCCCATGCAGCCCCCAGGCTCTGTGCTCTCACCACAGAGCCTCCTGGGGAAGGACAGAGAGGGAGGCACAGAATCCCAAGCAGCCCCTCCAGGCTCTGTGCTCGCAGCACAGAGCCTCCAGTTCCTGAAGCCACTCACCATGCCTGAAGGCACTCCCCGTGCCTGAATGCGCTCCCCGTTCCTGAAGGCATTCCCTTTGCCTGAAGGCACAAGCGCTCTCTGAGGGCGCACCCCGTGGGTGACGGCGCACCCCTTGCCTGAGGGCGCCCTGCGCCTGAGGGCGAGCCCAGTGCCTGATGACGCGCCCTGTGCCCGAAGAGCACAGGGGCTCCCCGTGCCTGAAGTCGCACCCCGTGCATGAAGCCGCTCACTGTACCTGGAGGTGCTCCCAGGGCCTGAAGACAAGCTCCATGGTTGAAGGTGCGCCCCGTGCTGGAAAACGCTCCATGTGCCCGAAGGGGCTCCTGTTCCTGAAGGCAGGCCTCTTGCCTGAAACAGCTCCACGTGTCTGTACTAAAGCCCCTTGCCTGCAGGCAAGGCCCGTGCCTGAAGGAAAGCCCTGTGCCTGAAGCCTTGCCCCACGCATGAAGCCCCGCCCAGGGCCTGAAGGCACGCCCCTGGCCTGAAGGCATGCCCCATGCCCGAAGGCTTGCCCCATGCGTGAATTCTCACCCTGTGCCTGAAGTCTAGCCCCCCGCCTGAAGGGCACAGGCACGCTCAGGGCCCGAGGGCATGCCCAGGGACTGAAGTCAGTCACTCCCAATGACCGAAGTCACTCCTAGTGACGGAAGTCCCTCGCAAAGACACACACAGTGACGGAAGTCCCACTCGAAGTCACTCCCACGGACGGAAGTCACTCCCGAAGTCACCCCCAGGGACTGAAGTCACTCCTGACGTCACTCCCAGTGCCTGAAGTCCGCAATCCCAGTTCCTGGAGGAACTGGAGGGGAAGGACAGAGAGAGGGAGACACACAATCCCATGCAGCCTCCAGCTCTGTGCTCCAACCAGAGACCCCTGGGGAAAAACAGACAGGGAGACTCAGAATCCCAAGCAGCCCATCCAGGCTCCAGTGCCAGCCGTACCGGGGCACAGGACGCCCCAGCGACCGCGGGACTGGAGCTTCCGGTGACCCGAGGGACCGCGGCCCTGGAGCCTCCAAGGACCACAGTGTCCACGTCACTGCAGACTCCAATGAACCCAGTGCCCGCGGCACTGCGGCCTCCAGGGAGCCCAGTGCCCGCGGCACTGCACACTCGAGTGAACGCTGTGCCCGCGACACGGCAGTCAGCCGTGAACCAAGCGCCTGAGGCACTGCAGCGTGCAGTGAACCCAGTGCCCTCTGCACTGCAGCCTCCAGTGAACACACTGCCCACGACACTGCAGCTTCCAGTGAAGGCAGTGCCCGATGCACTGCACCCTCCAGTGAACGCAGTGCCTGCGGAAGTTCACCCCCAGTGAACCCATGACCGTTGCACTGCACGCTCCAGCGAACCCAGTGCCCCAGGCACTGCACCCTCCAGTAAACCCAGTGCCCGCGGCACTGCAAATTCGAGTGAACCCAGGGCCCAAGGCACTGCACCGTCCAGTGAACCCATTGCCAGTGGCACTGCAGCATGCAGTGAATCCAGTGCCAGTGGCACTGGAGTCTGCAGTGAACCCAGTGCCCGCGGCACTGCACCCTCCAGTGAACCCAGTGTCCGCGGCACTGCACCCTCCATTGAACCCAGTGCCAGCGGCACTGCAGCATGCAGTGAATCCAGTGCCAGGGGCACTGCAGCTAGCAGTGAATCCAGTGCCAGTGGCACTGGATTCTGCAGTGAATCCAGTGCCCCTGTCACTGCACCCTCCAGTGAACCCAGTGCCAGCGGCACTGCACGCTCTAGTGAACCCATTGCCAGCGGCACTGCAGCATGCAGTGAATCCATTGCCAGTGGCACTGCAGCATGCAGTGAATCCAGTGCCAGGGGCACTGCAGCATGCAGTGAAGCCAGTGCCAGTGGCACTGCAGCATGCAGCGAACCCAGTGACCGTGGCACTGGAGTCTGCAGTGAATCCAGTGCCCCTGGCACTGCACCCTCCAGTGAACCCAGTGCCAGCGGCACTGCACGCTCTAGTGAACCCATTGCGAGCGGCATTGCAGAATGCAGTGAAATCATTGCCAGCAGCACTGCAGCATGCAGTGAATCCAGTGCCAGGGGCACTGCAGCATGCAGTGAATCCAGTGCCAGGGGCACTGCAGCATGCAGTGAATCCAGTGCCAGTGGCACTGGAGTCTGCAGTGAACCCAGTGCCCGCGGCACTGCAGCCTCCAGTGAACCCAGTGTCCGCGGCACTGCACCCTCCAGTGAACCCAGTGCCAGCGGCACTGCAGCATGCAGTGAATCCAGTGCCAGTGGCACTGCTGCATGCAGTGAATCCAGTGCCAGTGGCACTGGAGTCTGCAGTGTATCCAGTGCCAGTGGCACTGCAGCATGCAGTGAATCCAGTGCCAGTGGCACTGCACCCTCCAGTGAACCCAGTGCCAGCGGCACTGCAGCATGCAGTGAATCCAGTGCCAGTGGCACTGCAGCATGCAGTGAATCCAGTGCCAGTGGCACTGGAGTCTGCAGTGTATACAGTGCCCGCGGCACTGCACCCTCCAGTGAACCCAGTGCCAGCGGCACTGCACGCTCTAGTGAACACATTGCCAGCGGCAATGCAGCATGCAGTGAATTCAGTGCGAGCGGCACTGCAGCATGCAGTGAATCGAGTGCCAGGGTCACTGCAGCCTGCAGTGAATCCAGTGCCAGGGGCACTGCAGCTAGCAGTGAATCCAGTGCCAGTGGCACTGGAGTCTGCAGTGTATACAGTGCCCGCGGCACTGCACCCTCCAGTGAACCCAGTGCCAGCGGCACTGCATGCTCTAGTGAACCCATTGCCAGCGGCAGTGCAGCATGCAGTGAATCCAGTGCCAGGGGCACTGCAGCATGCAGTGAATCCAGTGCCAGTGGCACTGGAGTCTGCAGTGAACCCAGTGCCCGCGGCACTGCACCCTCCAGTGAACCCAGTGTCCGCGGCACTGCACCCTCCAGTGAACCCAGTGCCAGCGGCACTGCACCCTCCAGTGAATCCAGTACCAGGGGCACTGCAGCATGCAGTGAATCCAGTGCCAGTGGCACTGCAGCATGCAGTGAATCCAGTGCCAGTGGCACTGGAGTCTGCAGTGTATACAGTGCCCGCGGCACTGCACCCTCCAGTGAACCCAGTGTCCGCGACACTGCACTCTCCAGTGAACCCAGTGCCAGCGGCACTGCATCATGAAGTGAACCAGTGCCAGCGGCACTGCAGCATGCAGTGAACCCAGTGCCAGCGGCACTGCAGCATGCAGTGAATCCAGTGCCAGTGGCCCTGCATCATGCAGTGAACCCAGTGCCAGCGGCACTGCAGCATGCAGTGAATACAGTGCCAGGGGCAGTGGAGTCTGCAGTGAATCCAGTGCCCGCGGCACTGCAACCTCCAGTGAACCAAGTGCCAGCGGCACTGCAGCATGCAGTAAATCCAGTGCCAGGGGCTTGCAGCTAGCAGTGGATCCAGTGCCAGTGGCACTGGAGTCAGCAGTGAACCCAGTTTCCATGGCACTGCACCCTCCAGTGAACCCATCGCGAGCGGCATTGCAGAATGCAGTGAAATCATTGCCAGCAGCACTGCAGCATGCAGTGAATCCAGTGCCAGGGGCACTGCATCATGCAGTGAATCCAGTGCCAGGGGCACTGCAGCATGCAGTGAATCCAGTGCCAGTGGCACTGGAGTCTGCAGTGAACCCAGTGCCCGTGGCACTGCAGCCTCCAGTGAACCCAGTGTCCGCGGCACTGCACCCTCCAGTGAACCCAGTGCCAGCGGCACTGCACCCTCCAGTGAATCCAGTGCCAGGGGCACTGCAGCATACAGTGAATCCAGTGCCAGTGGCACTGCTGCATGCAGTGAATCCAGTGCCAGTGGCACTGGAGTCTGCAGTGAACCCTGTGCCCGCGGCACTGCACCTTACAGTGAACCCAGTTTCCACGGCACTGCACCCTCCAGTGAACCCATTGCAAGTGGCACTGCAGCATGCAGTGAAGCCAGTGCCAGTGGCACTGCAGCATGTAGTGAATCCATTGCCAGTGGCACTGCAGGATGCAGTGAAGCCAGTGCCAATGGCACTGCAGCATGCAGTGAAGCCAGTGCCAGAGGCACTGCAGCATGCAGTGAAGCCAGTGCCAGTGGCACTGCAGCATGCAGTGAAGCCAGTGCCAGTGGCACTGCAGCATGCAGTGAAACCCGTGCCAGTGGCACTGCACCCTCCAGTGAACCCAGTGCCAGCGGCACTGCACCCTCCAGTGAACCCAGTGCCAGCGGCACTGCACCCTCCAGTGAACCCAGTTTCCACGGCACTGCACCCTCCAGTGAACCCATTGCCAGTGGCACTGCAGCATGCAGTGAAGCCAGTGCCAATGGCACTGCAGCATGCAGTGAAGCCAGTGCCAGTGGCACTGCACCGTCCAGTGAACCCAGTGCCAGTGGCACTGCAGCATGCAGTGAAGCCTGTGCCAGTGGCACTGCAGCATGCAGTGAATCCAGTGCCAGTGGCACTGCAGAATGCAGTGAAGCCAGTGCCAGTGGCACTGCAGCATGCAGTGAAGCCAGTGCCAGTGGCAGTGCAGCATGCAGTGAAGCCAGTGCCAGTGGCACTGCAGCATGCAGTGAAGCCAGTGCCAGTGGCACTGCAGCATGCAGTGAAGCCAGTGCCAGTGGCAGTGCAGCATGCAGTGAAGCCAGTGCCAGTGGCACTGCAGCATGCAGTGAAGCCAGTGCCAGTGGCACTGCAGCATGCAGTGAAACCCGTGCCAGTGGCACTGCACCCTCCAGTGAACCCAGTGCCAGCGGCACTGCACCCTCCAGTGAACCCAGTTTCCACGGCACTGCACCCTCCAGTGAACCCATTGCCAGTGGCACTGCAGCATGCAGTGAAGCCAGTGCCAGTGGCACTGCAGCATGCAGTGAATCCAGTGCCAGTGGCACTGCAGGATGCAGTGAAGCCAGTGCCAGTGGCATTGCAGCATGCAGTGAAGCCAGTTCCAATGGCACTGCAACATGCAGTGAACCCAGTGCCATTGGCACTGAAGCATGCAGTGAAGCCAGTGCCAGTGGCACTGCACCCTCCAGTGAACCCAGTGCCAGTGGCACTGCAGCATGCAGTGAAGCCAGTGCCAGTGGCACTGCAGCATGCAGTGAAGCCAGTGCCAGTGGCACTGCACCCTCCAGTGAACCCAGTGCCAGTGGCACTGCAGCATGCAGTGAAGCCAGTGCCAGTGGCACTGCAGCATGCAGTGAAGCCAGTGCCAGCGGCACTGCACCCTCCCGTGAACGCAGTGCCTGCGCCAGTTCACCCCCAGTGAACCCATGGCCGTTACACTGCACGCTCCAGCGAACCCAGTGCCCAAGGCACTGCACCCTCCAGTAAACCCAGTGCCCGCGGCACTGCAAATTCAAGTGAACCCAGGGCCTAAGGCACTGCACCGTGCAGTGAACCCAGTGCCCGCGGAACTGCACCCACCAGGGAACCCAGTGCCCGTTGCACTGCAGTCTGCAGTGAAACCAGTGCCCGTGGCACTGCACCCTCCAGTGAAGCCAGTGCCCGCGGCACTGCACCCTCCAGTGAACCCAGTGCCCGTGGCACTGCACCGTCCACTGAACCAAGTGCCAGCGGCACGGCAGCATGCAGTGAATCCAGTGCCAGTGTCACTGCAGCATGCAGTGAATCCAGTGCCAGGGGCACTGCAGCCAGCAGTGAATCCAGTGCCAGGGGCACTGCAGCCAGCAGTGAATCCAGTGCCAGTGGCACTGGAGTCTGAATTGAATCCAGTGCCCCTGGCACTGTACCCTCCAGTGAACCCAGTGCCAGCGGCACTGCACGCTCTAGTGAACCCATTGCCAGCGGCACTGCAGCATGCAGTGAATCCAGTGCCAGGGGCAATGCAGCATGCAGTGAATCCAGTGCCAGTGGCACTGCAGCATGCAGTGAAGCCAGTGCCAGAGGCACTGCAGCATGCAGTGAAGCCAGTGCCAGTGGCACTGCAGCATGCAGTGAAGCCAGTGCCAGTGGCACTGCAGCATGCAGCGAACCCAGTGACCGTGGCACTGGAGTCTGCAGTGAATCCAGTGCCCCTGGCACTGCACCCTCCAGTGAACCCAGTGCCAGCGGCACTGCACGCTCTAGTGAACCCATTGCGAGCGGCATTGCAGAATGCAGTGAAATCATTGCCAGCAGCACTGCAGCATGCAGTGAATCCAGTGCCAGGGGCACTGCAGCATGCAGTGAATCCAGTGCCAGGGGCACTGCAGCATGCAGTGAATCCAGTGCCAGTGGCACTGGAGTCTGCAGTGAACCCAGTGCCCGCGGCACTGCAGCCTCCAGTGAACCCAGTGTCCGCGGCACTGCACCCTCCAGTGAACCCAGTGCCAGCGGCACTGCAGCATGCAGTGAATCCAGTGCCAGTGGCACTGCTGCATGCAGTGAATCCAGTGCCAGTGGCACTGGAGTCTGCAGTGTATCCAGTGCCAGTGGCACTGCAGCATGCAGTGAATCCAGTGCCAGTGGCACTGCACCCTCCAGTGAACCCAGTGCCAGCGGCACTGCAGCATGCAGTGAATCCAGTGCCAGTGGCACTGCAGCATGCAGTGAATCCAGTGCCAGTGGCACTGGAGTCTGCAGTGTATACAGTGCCCGCGGCACTGCACCCTCCAGTGAACCCAGTGCCAGCGGCACTGCACGCTCTAGTGAACACATTGCCAGCGGCAATGCAGCATGCAGTGAATTCAGTGCGAGCGGCACTGCAGCATGCAGTGAATCGAGTGCCAGGGTCACTGCAGCCTGCAGTGAATCCAGTGCCAGGGGCACTGCAGCTAGCAGTGAATCCAGTGCCAGTGGCACTGGAGTCTGCAGTGTATACAGTGCCCGCGGCACTGCACCCTCCAGTGAACCCAGTGCCAGCGGCACTGCATGCTCTAGTGAACCCATTGCCAGCGGCAGTGCAGCATGCAGTGAATCCAGTGCCAGGGGCACTGCAGCATGCAGTGAATCCAGTGCCAGTGGCACTGGAGTCTGCAGTGAACCCAGTGCCCGCGGCACTGCACCCTCCAGTGAACCCAGTGTCCGCGGCACTGCACCCTCCAGTGAACCCAGTGCCAGCGGCACTGCACCCTCCAGTGAATCCAGTACCAGGGGCACTGCAGCATGCAGTGAATCCAGTGCCAGTGGCACTGCAGCATGCAGTGAATCCAGTGCCAGTGGCACTGGAGTCTGCAGTGTATACAGTGCCCGCGGCACTGCACCCTCCAGTGAACCCAGTGTCCGCGACACTGCACTCTCCAGTGAACCCAGTGCCAGCGGCACTGCATCATGAAGTGAACCAGTGCCAGCGGCACTGCAGCATGCAGTGAACCCAGTGCCAGCGGCACTGCAGCATGCAGTGAATCCAGTGCCAGTGGCCCTGCATCATGCAGTGAACCCAGTGCCAGCGGCACTGCAGCATGCAGTGAATACAGTGCCAGGGGCAGTGGAGTCTGCAGTGAATCCAGTGCCCGCGGCACTGCAACCTCCAGTGAACCAAGTGCCAGCGGCACTGCAGCATGCAGTAAATCCAGTGCCAGGGGCTTGCAGCTAGCAGTGGATCCAGTGCCAGTGGCACTGGAGTCAGCAGTGAACCCAGTTTCCATGGCACTGCACCCTCCAGTGAACCCATCGCGAGCGGCATTGCAGAATGCAGTGAAATCATTGCCAGCAGCACTGCAGCATGCAGTGAATCCAGTGCCAGGGGCACTGCATCATGCAGTGAATCCAGTGCCAGGGGCACTGCAGCATGCAGTGAATCCAGTGCCAGTGGCACTGGAGTCTGCAGTGAACCCAGTGCCCGTGGCACTGCAGCCTCCAGTGAACCCAGTGTCCGCGGCACTGCACCCTCCAGTGAACCCAGTGCCAGCGGCACTGCACCCTCCAGTGAATCCAGTGCCAGGGGCACTGCAGCATACAGTGAATCCAGTGCCAGTGGCACTGCTGCATGCAGTGAATCCAGTGCCAGTGGCACTGGAGTCTGCAGTGAACCCTGTGCCCGCGGCACTGCACCTTACAGTGAACCCAGTTTCCACGGCACTGCACCCTCCAGTGAACCCATTGCAAGTGGCACTGCAGCATGCAGTGAAGCCAGTGCCAGTGGCACTGCAGCATGTAGTGAATCCATTGCCAGTGGCACTGCAGGATGCAGTGAAGCCAGTGCCAGTGGCACTGCAGCATGCAGTGAAGCCAGTGCCAGAGGCACTGCAGCATGCAGTGAAGCCAGTGCCAGTGGCACTGCAGCATGCAGTGAAGCCAGTGCCAGTGGCACTGCAGCATGCAGTGAAACCCGTGCCAGTGGCACTGCACCCTCCAGTGAACCCAGTGCCAGCGGCACTGCACCCTCCAGTGAACCCAGTGCCAGCGGCACTGCACCCTCCAGTGAACCCAGTTTCCACGGCACTGCACCCTCCAGTGAACCCATTGCCAGTGGCACTGCAGCATGCAGTGAAGCCAGTGCCAATGGCACTGCAGCATGCAGTGAAGCCAGTGCCAGTGGCACTGCACCGTCCAGTGAACCCAGTGCCAGTGGCACTGCAGCATGCAGTGAAGCCTGTGCCAGTGGCACTGCAGCATGCAGTGAATCCAGTGCCAGTGGCACTGCAGAATGCAGTGAAGCCAGTGCCAGTGGCACTGCAGCATGCAGTGAAGCCAGTGCCAGTGGCAGTGCAGCATGCAGTGAAGCCAGTGCCAGTGGCACTGCAGCATGCAGTGAAGCCAGTGCCAGTGGCACTGCAGCATGCAGTGAAGCCAGTGCCAGTGGCAGTGCAGCATGCAGTGAAGCCAGTGCCAGTGGCACTGCAGCATGCAGTGAAGCCAGTGCCAGTGGCACTGCAGCATGCAGTGAAACCCGTGCCAGTGGCACTGCACCCTCCAGTGAACCCAGTGCCAGCGGCACTGCACCCTCCAGTGAACCCAGTTTCCACGGCACTGCACCCTCCAGTGAACCCATTGCCAGTGGCACTGCAGCATGCAGTGAAGCCAGTGCCAGTGGCACTGCAGCATGCAGTGAATCCAGTGCCAGTGGCACTGCAGGATGCAGTGAAGCCAGTGCCAGTGGCATTGCAGCATGCAGTGAAGCCAGTTCCAGTGGCACTGCAACATGCAGTGAACCCAGTGCCATTGGCACTGAAGCATGCAGTGAAGCCAGTGCCAGTGGCACTGCACCCTCCAGTGAACCCAGTGCCAGTGGCACTGCAGCATGCAGTGAAGCCAGTGCCAGTGGCACTGCAGCATGCAGTGAAGCCAGTGCCAGTGGCACTGCACCCTCCAGTGAACCCAGTGCCAGTGGCACTGCAGCATGCAGTGAAGCCAGTGCCAGTGGCACTGCAGCATGCAGTGAAGCCAGTGCCAGCGGCACTGCACCCTCCCGTGAACGCAGTGCCTGCGCCAGTTCACCCCCAGTGAACCCATGGCCGTTACACTGCACGCTCCAGCGAACCCAGTGCCCAAGGCACTGCACCCTCCAGTAAACCCAGTGCCCGCGGCACTGCAAATTCAAGTGAACCCAGGGCCTAAGGCACTGCACCGTGCAGTGAACCCAGTGCCCGCGGAACTGCACCCACCAGGGAACCCAGTGCCCGTTGCACTGCAGTCTGCAGTGAAACCAGTGCCCGTGGCACTGCACCCTCCAGTGAAGCCAGTGCCCGCGGCACTGCACCCTCCAGTGAACCCAGTGCCCGTGGCACTGCACCGTCCACTGAACCAAGTGCCAGCGGCACGGCAGCATGCAGTGAATCCAGTGCCAGTGTCACTGCAGCATGCAGTGAATCCAGTGCCAGGGGCACTGCAGCCAGCAGTGAATCCAGTGCCAGGGGCACTGCAGCCAGCAGTGAATCCAGTGCCAGTGGCACTGGAGTCTGAATTGAATCCAGTGCCCCTGGCACTGTACCCTCCAGTGAACCCAGTGCCAGCGGCACTGCACGCTCTAGTGAACCCATTGCCAGCGGCACTGCAGCATGCAGTGAATCCAGTGCCAGGGGCAATGCAGCATGCAGTGAATCCAGTGCCAGTGGCACTGCAGCATGCAGTGAAGCCAGTGCCAGAGGCACTGCAGCATGCAGTGAAGCCAGTGCCAGTGGCACTGCAGCATGCAGTGAAGCCAGTGCCAGTGGCACTGCAGCATGCAGTGAAACCCGTGCCAGTGGCACTGCACCCTCCAGTGAACCCAGTGCCAGCGGCACTGCACCCTCCAGTGAACCCAGTGCCAGCGGCACTGCACCCTCCAGTGAACCCAGTTTCCACGGCACTGCACCCTCCAGTGAACCCATTGCCAGTGGCACTGCAGCATGCAGTGAAGCCAGTGCCAATGGCACTGCAGCATGCAGTGAAGCCAGTGCCAGTGGCACTGCACCGTCCAGTGAACCCAGTGCCAGTGGCACTGCAGCATGCAGTGAAGCCTGTGCCAGTGGCACTGCAGCATGCAGTGAATCCAGTGCCAGTGGCACTGCAGGATGCAGTGAAGCCAGTGCCAGTGGCACTGCAGCATGCAGTGAAGCCAGTGCCAGTGGCAGTGCAGCATGCAGTGAAGCCAGTGCCAGTGGCACTGCAGCATGCAGTGAAGCCAGTGCCAGTGGCACTGCAGCATGCAGTGAAACCCGTGCCAGTGGCACTGCACCCTCCAGTGAACCCAGTGCCAGCGGCACTGCACCCTCCAGTGAACCCAGTTTCCACGGCACTGCACCCTCCAGTGAACCCATTGCCAGTGGCACTGCAGCATGCAGTGAAGCCAGTGCCAGTGGCACTGCAGCATGCAGTGAATCCAGTGCCAGTGGCACTGCAGGATGCAGTGAAGCCAGTGCCAGTGGCATTGCAGCATGCAGTGAAGCCAGTTCCAGTGGCACTGCAACATGCAGTGAACCCAGTGCCAGTGGCACTGAAGCATGCAGTGAAGCCAGTGCCAGTGGCACTGCACCCTCCAGTGAACCCAGTGCCAGTGGCACTGCAGCATGCAGTGAAGACAGTGCCAGTGGCACTGCAGCATGCAGTGAAGCCAGTGCCAGTGGCACTGCACCCTCCAGTGAACCCAGTGCCAGTGGCACTGCAGCATGCAGTGAAGCCAGTGCCAGTGGCACTGCAGCATGCAGTGAAGCCAGTGCCAGCGGCACTGCACCCTCCCGTGAACGCAGTGCCTGCGCCAGTTCACCCCCAGTGAACCCATGGCCGTTACACTGCACGCTCCAGCGAACCCAGTGCCCAAGGCACTGCACCCTCCAGTAAACCCAGTGCCCGCGGCACTGCAAATTCAAGTGAACCCAGGGCCTAAGGCACTGCACCGTGCAGTGAACCCAGTGCCCGCGGAACTGCACCCACCAGGGAACCCAGTGCCCGTTGCACTGCAGTCTGCAGTGAAACCAGTGCCCGTGGCACTGCACCCTCCAGTGAAGCCAGTGCCCGCGGCACTGCACCCTCCAGTGAACCCAGTGCCCGTGGCACTGCACCGTCCACTGAACCAAGTGCCAGCGGCACGGCAGCATGCAGTGAATCCAGTGCCAGTGTCACTGCAGCATGCAGTGAATCCAGTGCCAGGGGCACTGCAGCCAGCAGTGAATCCAGTGCCAGGGGCACTGCAGCCAGCAGTGAATCCAGTGCCAGTGGCACTGGAGTCTGAATTGAATCCAGTGCCCCTGGCACTGTACCCTCCAGTGAACCCAGTGCCAGCGGCACTGCACGCTCTAGTGAACCCATTGCCAGCGGCACTGCAGCATGCAGTGAATCCAGTGCCAGGGGCAATGCAGCATGCAGTGAATCCAGTGCCAGTGGCACTGCAGCATGCAGTGAATCTAGTGCCAGTGGCACTGTAGTCTGAAGTGAACCCAGTGCCCGCGGCACTGCACCCTCCTGTGAACCCAGTGCCGGCGGCACTGCACCCTCCAGTGAACCCAGTGTCCGTGGCACTGCACCCACCTGTGAACCCAGTGCCAGCGGCACTGCAGCATGCAGTGAATCCAGTGCCAGGTGCACTGCAGCTAGCAGTGAACCCAGTACCTGTGGCACTGCAGTCTGCAGGGAATCCTGTGCCCGCGGCACTGCACCCTCCACCTAACCCAGTGCCAGCGGCACTGCAGCATACAGTGAATCCAGTGCCAGTGGCACTGCTGCATGCAGTGAATCCAGTGCCAGTGGCACTGCAGCATGCAGTGAATCCAGAGCCAGTGGCACTGCAGCATGCAGTGAATCCAGTGCCCGCGGCACTGCCGTCTGCAGGGAATCCAGTGCCCGCGGCACTGCACCCTCCAGTGAACCCAGTGCCAGCGGCACTGCAGCATGCAGTAAATCCAGTGCCAGGGGCTTGCAGCTAGCAGTGAATCCAGTGCCAGTGGCACTGGAGTCTGCAGTGAATCCATTGCCCCTGGCACTGCACCCTCCAGTGAACCCAGTGCCAGCGGCACTGCACGCTCTAGTGAACCCATTGCCAGCGGCATTGCAGCATGCAGTGAATTCAGTGCCAGTGGCACTGCAGCATGCAGTGAATCCAGTGCCAGTGGCACTGCAGCATGCAGTGAATCCAGTGCCAGTGGCACTGCAGCATGCAGTGAATCCAGTGCCAGTGGCACTGGAGTCTGCAGTGAATCCAGTGCCCGCATCACTGCAGTCTGCAGGGAATCCAGTGCCCGTGGCACTGCACCCTCCAGTGAACCCAGTGCCAGCGGCACTGCAGCATGCAGTGAATCCAGTGCCAGGGGCACTGCAGCATGCAGTGAAGCCAGTGTCAGTGGCACTGCAGCATGCAGTGAATCCAGTGCCAGTCGCACTGCAGCATGCAGTGAACCCAGTGCCAGCGGCACTGCACCCTCCAGTGAACCCAGTGCCAGCGGTACTGCACCCTCCAGTGAACCCAGTGCCAGTGGCACTGCAGCCTGCAGTGAACCCAGTATCTGTGGCACTGCAGTCTGCAGGGAATCCAGTGCCCGCGGCACTGCACCCTCCACTGAACCCAGTGCCCGTGGCACTGCACCCTCCAGTGAACCCAGTGCCAGCGGCACTGCAGCATGCAGTGAATCCATTGCCAGTGGCACTGCAGCATGCAGTGAATCCAGTGCCAGGGGCACTGCAGCATGCAGTGAAGCCAGTGCCAGTGGCACTGCAGCATGCAGCGAACCCAGTGACCGTGGCACTGGAGTCTGCAGTGAATCCAGTGCCCCTGGCACTGCACCCTCCAGTGAACCCAGTGCCAGCGGCACTGCACGCTCTAGTGAACCCATTGCGAGCGGCATTGCAGAATGCAGTGAAATCAGTGCCAGCAGCACTGCAGCATGCAGTGAATCCAGTGCCAGGGGCACTGCAGCATGCAGTGAATCCAGTGCCAGGGGCACTGCAGCATGCAGTGAATCCAGTGCCAGTGGCACTGGAGTCTGCAGTGAACCCAGTGCCCGTGGCACTGCAGCCTCCAGTGAACCCAGTGTCCGAGGCACTGCACCCTCCAGTGAACCCAGTGCCAGCGGCACTGCAGCATGCAGTGAATCCAGTGCCAGTGGCACTGCTGCATGCAGTGTATCCAGTGCCAGTGGCACTGGAGTCTGCAGTGTATCCAGTGCCAGTGGCACTGCAGCATGCAGTGAATCCAGTGCCAGTGGCACTGCACCCTCCAGTGAACCCAGGGCCCGCGGCACTGCACCCTCCAGTGAACCCAGTGTCCGCGGCACTTCACTCTCCAGTGAACCCAGTGCCAGCGGCACTGCATCATGAAGTGAACCAGTGCCAGGGGCACTGCAGCATGCAGTGAATCCAGTGCCAATGGCACTGCACCCTCCAGTGAAGCAAGTGCTCGCGGCACTGTACCCTCCAGTGAACCCAGTGCCCGCGGCACTGCACCCTCCACTGAACCCAGTGCCAGCGGCACTGCAGCATGCAGTGAACCCAGTGCCAGCGGCACTGCAGCATGCAGTGAATCCAGTGCCAGTGGCCCTGCATCATGCAGTGAATCCAGTGCCTGTGGCACTGCAGCATGCAGTGAATCCAGTGCCAGTGGCACTGCAGCATGCAGTGAATCCAGTGCCAGGGGCAGTGGAGTCTGCAGTGAATCCAGTGCCCGCGGCCCTGCAGTCTGCAGGGAATCGTGCCCGCGGCACTGCAACCTCCAGTGAACCAAGTGCCAGCGGCACTGCAGCATGCAGTAAATCCAGTGCCAGGGGCTTGCAGGTAGCAGTGAATCCAGTGCCAGTGGCAATGGAGTCTGCAGTGAATCCAGTGCCCCTGGCACTGCACCCTCCAGTGAACCCAGTGCCAGCGGCACTGCACGCTCTAGTGAACACATTGCCAGCGGCAATGCAGCATGCAGTGAATTCAGTGCCAGCGGCACTGCAGCATGCAGTGAATCGAGTGCCAGGGTCACTGCAGCCTGCAGTGAATCCAGTGCCAGGGGCACTGCAGCTAGCAGTGAATCCAGTGCCAGTGGCACTGGAGTCTGCAGTGTATACAGTGCCCGCGGCACTGCACCCTCCAGTGAACCCAGTGCCAGCGGCACTGCATGCTCTAGTGAACCCATTGCCAGCGGCAGTGCAGCATGCAGTGAATCCAGTGCCAGGGGCACTGCAGCATGCAGTGAATCCAGTGCCAGTGGCACTGGAGTCTGCAGTGAACCCAGTGCCCGCGGCACTGCACCCTCCAGTGAACCCAGTGTCCGCGGCACTGCACCCTCCAGTGAACCCAGTGCCAGCGGCACTGCACCCTCCAGTGAATCCAGTGCCAGGGGCACTGCAGCATACAGTGAATCCAGTGCCAGTGGCACTGCTGCATGCAGTGAATCCAGTGCCAGTGGCACTGGAGTCTGCAGTGAACCCTGTGCCCGCGGCACTGCACCATACAGTGAACCCAGTTTCCACGGCACTGCACCCTCCAGTGAACCCATTGCCAGTGGCACTGCAGCATGCAGTGAAGCCAGTGCCAGTGGCACTGCAGCATGTAGTGAATCCAGTGCCAGTGGCACTGCAGGATGCATTGAAGCCAGTGCCAGTGGCACTGCAGCATGCAGTGAAGCCAGTGCCAGTGGCACTGCAGCATGCAGTGAAGCCAGTGCCAGTGGCACTGCAGCATGCAGTGAAGCCAGTGCCAGTGGCACTGCAGCATGCAGTGAAACCCGTGCCAGTGGCACTGCACCCTCCAGTGAACCCAGTGCCAGCGGCACTGCACCCTCCAGTGAACCCAGTTTCCACGGCACTGCACCCTCCAGTGAACCCATTGCCAGTGGCACTGCAGCATGCAGTGAAGCCAGTGCCAGTGGCACTGCAGCATGCAGTGAACTCAGTTCCCGCGGCACTGCACCCTCCAGTGAACACAGTGCCAGCGGCACTGCAGCCTGCAGTGAATCCAGTGCCCGCGGCAGTGCACCGTACAGTGAACACAGTGCCTTCGGCACCGCAGCCTCCAGTGCCCCGGTGACCATGGCACTGCAGCCACCGGTACCCCAGTGCCCTCGGCCCATACCCTCCAGCTCTTGAAGCCACTCACCGTGCCTGAAGGCCCTCCCCGTGCCTGAATGCACTCCCGGTGTCTGTAGTTACTCCCATTGCCTGAATGGCATGGGTAATCTCTGAAGCTGCACCCCTGCCTGAGGGCATTCTCTGTGTCTCCTTGAGTTCCCTGTGCATGACGGGGCATCCCTTGGTGAAAGGCACATGTGCTCCCCTTGCCCGAATTGCACAGGAGCTCCCCGTGCCTGAAGACTCACCCCATGCCTGAAGAAGCTCCCAGTGCCTGAAGGCAAGCCCCATGCCTGAAGGCGCTCCCCTTGATTCAAGGGCACAGGGACCCCCTGAAGGCTTGCGCCATGCCTGCCGGTGCACCCCTCCCCTGAGGGTGCCGCGTGCCTGATGGCGAGCCCAGTGCCCGACGTCTCGCCCTGTGCCCGAAGAGCACGGAGGCTCCGCGTGCCTGAAGTCGTGCCCTGTGCACGAAGCCGCTCACTGTACCTGAAGGTGCTCCCAGTGCCCGAAGACAAGCCCCATGGTTGAAGGCGTGCACCGTGCCTGAAAATGTTCCCTGGGCCCGAAGCCGCTCCCTGTTCCTGAAGGCACGCCTCTTGCCTGAAACAGCTCCACGTGCCTGTCCTCAAGCCTCTTGCATGAAGGCGAGCCCCGTGCCCGAAGCCTTGCCCCGTGCGTGAAGCCCCGCCTGGTGCCTGAAGGCACACCCCTCGCCTGAAGTCACGCCCCGTGCCTGAATTGCAAGGGCATGCCCAGTGCCTGAGGGTATGCCCAGCGACTGAAGTCGGTCACCCCCGATGACTGAGTCATGCCCAGCGAACGAAGTCACTCCCAAAGTCACTCCAAGTGACTGAAGTCAAAGTCACTCCCAGTGAAGGAAGTTACTCCCAAAGTCCTTCCAAGCGACAGAAGCCTCTCCTCCCGATGTCACTCCCAGTGACGAAAGTCACTCGCTATGTCACTCCCAAGTGAGGGAAGCCTCTCCCAAAGTCACTCCCCGTGACAGAAGTCACTCCCGATGTCACTCCCAGTGACGCAAGTCACTCCCGAATTCACAACCAGTGACGGAAGTCCCTCTCGAAGTCCCTCTCCCAGTGACGGAAGTCACTCCCGAAGTCATTCCCAGGGACTGAAGACAAAGCCACTCCCAGCTGCTGATCCGGCTGCTGAGGTCACCGTTACTCCCAGTGACGGAAGGAAATGTCACACTCGGTGTCTGAAGTGACTCCTAGTGACTGCAGTCGTCACTCCCACTCCCAGTGCCTGAAGTCTTCACTGCCAGTGCCTGAAGTCGGCACTCGCAGTGCCTGAAGGAATTGCAGGGGAAGGACCGAGAGAGCGAGACGCAGAATTCCAAGCAGCGCCTCCAGGCTCTGTGGTCTCGGCACGGAAACTCCCGGGGAAAGACAGAGACAGAGGGAGACACAGAATCCCATGCAGCCCCCAGGCTCTGTGCTCTCACCACAGAGCCTCCTGGGGAAGGACAGAGAGGGAGGCACAGAATCCCAAGCAGCCCCTCCAGGCTCTGTGCTCGCAGCACAGAGCCTCCAGTTCCTGAAGCCACTCACCATGCCTGAAGGCACTCCCCGTGCCTGAATGCGCTCCCCGTTCCTGAAGGCATTCCCTTTGCCTGAAGGCACAAGCGCTCTCTGAGGGCGCACCCCGTGGGTGACGGCGCACCCCTTGCCTGAGGGCGCCCTGCGCCTGAGGGCGAGCCCAGTGCCTGATGACGCGCCCTGTGCCCGAAGAGCACAGGG
The DNA here is from genome assembly GCF_024362965.1 of Panthera pardus. NCBI lineage: Eukaryota > Metazoa > Chordata > Mammalia > Carnivora > Felidae > Panthera > Panthera pardus. The sequence goes on along the minus strand of NW_026526657.1, from coordinate 2,442 downwards.
GCTCCCCGTGCCTGAAGTCGCACCCCGTGCATGAAGCCGCTCACTGTACCTGGAGGTGCTCCCAGGGCCTGAAGACAAGCTCCATGGTTGAAGGTGCGCCCCGTGCTGGAAAACGCTCCATGTGCCCGAAGGGGCTCCTGTTCCTGAAGGCAGGCCTCTTGCCTGAAACAGCTCCATGTGTCTGTACTAAAGCCCCTTGCCTGCAGGCAAGGCCCGTGCCTGAAGGAAAGCCCTGTGCCTGAAGCCTTGCCCCACGCATGAAGCCCCGCCCAGGGCCTGAAGGCACGCCCCTGGCCTGAAGGCATGCCCCATGCCCGAAGGCTTGCCCCATGCGTGAATTCTCACCCTGTGCCTGAAGTCTAGCCCCCCGCCTGAAGGGCACAGGCACGCTCAGGGCCCGAGGGCATGCCCAGGGACTGAAGTCAGTCACTCCCAATGACCGAAGTCACTCCTAGTGACGGAAGTCCCTCGCAAAGACACACACAGTGACGGAAGTCCCACTCGAAGTCACTCCCACGGACGGAAGTCACTCCCGAAGTCACCCCCAGGGACTGAAGTCACTCCTGACGTCACTCCCAGTGCCTGAAGTCCGCAATCCCAGTTCCTGGAGGAACTGGAGGGGAAGGACAGAGAGAGGGAGACACACAATCCCATGCAGCCTCCAGCTCTGTGCTCCAACCAGAGACCCCTGGGGAAAAACAGACAGGGAGACTCAGAATCCCAAGCAGCCCATCCAGGCTCCAGTGCCAGCCGTACCGGGGCACAGGACGCCCCAGCGACCGCGGGACTGGAGCTTCCGGTGACCCGAGGGACCGCGGCCCTGGAGCCTCCAAGGACCACAGTGTCCACGTCACTGCAGACTCCAATGAACCCAGTGCCCGCGGCACTGCGGCCTCCAGGGAGCCCAGTGCCCGCGGCACTGCACACTCGAGTGAACGCTGTGCCCGCGACACGGCAGTCAGCCGTGAACCAAGCGCCTGAGGCACTGCAGCGTGCAGTGAACCCAGTGCCCTCTGCACTGCAGCCTCCAGTGAACACACTGCCCACGACACTGCAGCTTCCAGTGAAGGCAGTGCCCGATGCACTGCACCCTCCAGTGAACGCAGTGCCTGCGGAAGTTCACCCCCAGTGAACCCATGACCGTTGCACTGCATGCTCCAGCGAACCCAGTGCCCCAGGCACTGCACCCTCCAGTAAACCCAGTGCCCGCGGCACTGCAAATTCGAGTGAACCCAGGGCCCAAGGCACTGCACCGTCCAGTGAACCCATTGCCAGTGGCACTGCAGCATGCAGTGAATCCAGTGCCAGTGGCACTGGAGTCTGCAGTGAACCCAGTGCCCGCGGCACTGCACCCTCCAGTGAACCCAGTGTCCGCGGCACTGCACCCTCCATTGAACCCAGTGCCAGCGGCACTGAAGCATGCAGTGAATCCAGTGCCAGGGGCACTGCAGCTAGCAGTGAATCCAGTGCCAGTGGCACTGGATTCTGCAGTGAATCCAGTGCCCCTGTCACTGCACCCTCCAGTGAACCCAGTGCCAGCGGCACTGCACGCTCTAGTGAACCCATTGCCAGCGGCACTGCAGCATGCAGTGAATCCATTGCCAGTGGCACTGCAGCATGCAGTGAATCCAGTGCCAGGGGCACTGCAGCATGCAGTGAAGCCAGTGCCAGTGGCACTGCAGCATGCAGCGAACCCAGTGACCGTGGCACTGGAGTCTGCAGTGAATCCAGTGCCCCTGGCACTGCACCCTCCAGTGAACCCAGTGCCAGCGGCACTGCACGCTCTAGTGAACCCATTGCGAGCGGCATTGCAGAATGCAGTGAAATCATTGCCAGCAGCACTGCAGCATGCAGTGAATCCAGTGCCAGGGGCACTGCAGCATGCAGTGAATCCAGTGCCAGGGGCACTGCAGCATGCAGTGAATCCAGTGCCAGTGGCACTGGAGTCTGCAGTGAACCCAGTGCCCGTGGCACTGCAGCCTCCAGTGAACCCAGTGTCCGCGGCACTGCACCCTCCAGTGAACCCAGTGCCAGCGGCACTGCACCCTCCAGTGAATCCAGTGCCAGGGGCACTGCAGCATACAGTGAATCCAGTGCCAGTGGCACTGCTGCATGCAGTGAATCCAGTGCCAGTGGCACTGGAGTCTGCAGTGAACCCTGTGCCTGCGGCACTGCACCTTACAGTGAACCCAGTTTCCACGGCACTGCACCCTCCAGTGAACCCATTGCAAGTGGCACTGCAGCATGCAGTGAAGCCAGTGCCAGTGGCACTGCAGCATGTAGTGAATCCATTGCCAGTGGCACTGCAGGATGCAGTGAAGCCAGTGCCAGTGGCACTGCAGCATGCAGTGAAGCCAGTGCCAGTGGCACTGCAGCATGCAGTGAAGCCAGTGCCAGTGGCACTGCAGCATGCAGTGAATCCAGTGCCAGTGGCACTGCAGC
>NW_026526656.1:0-24629 GCF_024362965.1 Panthera pardus | reverse complement strand
TCACTCCCAAGTGAGGGAAGCCTCTCCCAAAGTCACTCCCCGTGACAGAAGTCACTCCCGATGTCACTCCCAGTGACGCAAGTCACTCCCGAATTCACAACCAGTGACGGAAGTCCCTCTCGAAGTCCCTCTCCCAGTGACGGAAGTCACTCCCGAAGTCATTCCCAGGGACTGAAGACAAAGCCACTCCCAGCTGCTGATCCGGCTGCTGAGGTCACCGTTACTCCCAGTGACGGAAGGAAATGTCACACTCGGTGTCTGAAGTGACTCCTAGTGACTGCAGTCGTCACTCCCACTCCCAGTGCCTGAAGTCTTCACTGCCAGTGCCTGAAGTCGGCACTCGCAGTGCCTGAAGGAATTGCAGGGGAAGGACCGAGAGAGCGAGACGCAGAATTCCAAGCAGCGCCTCCAGGCTCTGTGGTCTCGGCACGGAAACTCCCGGGGAAAGACAGAGACAGAGGGAGACACAGAATCCCATGCAGCCCCCAGGCTCTGTGCTCTCACCACAGAGCCTCCTGGGGAAGGACAGAGAGGGAGGCACAGAATCCCAAGCAGCCCCTCCAGGCTCTGTGCTCGCAGCACAGAGCCTCCAGTTCCTGAAGCCACTCACCATGCCTGAAGGCACTCCCCGTGCCTGAATGCGCTCCCCGTTCCTGAAGGCATTCCCTTTGCCTGAAGGCACAAGCGCTCTCTGAGGGCGCACCCCGTGGGTGACGGCGCACCCCTTGCCTGAGGGCGCCCTGCGCCTGAGGGCGAGCCCAGTGCCTGATGACGCGCCCTGTGCCCGAAGAGCACAGGGGCTCCCCGTGCCTGAAGTCGCACCCCGTGCATGAAGCCGCTCACTGTACCTGGAGGTGCTCCCAGGGCCTGAAGACAAGCTCCATGGTTGAAGGTGCGCCCCGTGCTGGAAAACGCTCCATGTGCCCGAAGGGGCTCCTGTTCCTGAAGGCAGGCCTCTTGCCTGAAACAGCTCCACGTGTCTGTACTAAAGCCCCTTGCCTGCAGGCAAGGCCCGTGCCTGAAGGAAAGCCCTGTGCCTGAAGCCTTGCCCCACGCATGAAGCCCCGCCCAGGGCCTGAAGGCACGCCCCTGGCCTGAAGGCATGCCCCATGCCCGAAGGCTTGCCCCATGCGTGAATTCTCACCCTGTGCCTGAAGTCTAGCCCCCCGCCTGAAGGGCACAGGCACGCTCAGGGCCCGAGGGCATGCCCAGGGACTGAAGTCAGTCACTCCCAATGACCGAAGTCACTCCTAGTGACGGAAGTCCCTCGCAAAGACACACACAGTGACGGAAGTCCCACTCGAAGTCACTCCCACGGACGGAAGTCACTCCCGAAGTCACCCCCAGGGACTGAAGTCACTCCTGACGTCACTCCCAGTGCCTGAAGTCCGCAATCCCAGTTCCTGGAGGAACTGGAGGGGAAGGACAGAGAGAGGGAGACACACAATCCCATGCAGCCTCCAGCTCTGTGCTCCAACCAGAGACCCCTGGGGAAAAACAGACAGGGAGACTCAGAATCCCAAGCAGCCCATCCAGGCTCCAGTGCCAGCCGTACCGGGGCACAGGACGCCCCAGCGACCGCGGGACTGGAGCTTCCGGTGACCCGAGGGACCGCGGCCCTGGAGCCTCCAAGGACCACAGTGTCCACGTCACTGCAGACTCCAATGAACCCAGTGCCCGCGGCACTGCGGCCTCCAGGGAGCCCAGTGCCCGCGGCACTGCACACTCGAGTGAACGCTGTGCCCGCGACACGGCAGTCAGCCGTGAACCAAGCGCCTGAGGCACTGCAGCGTGCAGTGAACCCAGTGCCCTCTGCACTGCAGCCTCCAGTGAACACACTGCCCACGACACTGCAGCTTCCAGTGAAGGCAGTGCCCGATGCACTGCACCCTCCAGTGAACGCAGTGCCTGCGGAAGTTCACCCCCAGTGAACCCATGACCGTTGCACTGCACGCTCCAGCGAACCCAGTGCCCCAGGCACTGCACCCTCCAGTAAACCCAGTGCCCGCGGCACTGCAAATTCGAGTGAACCCAGGGCCCAAGGCACTGCACCGTCCAGTGAACCCATTGCCAGTGGCACTGCAGCATGCAGTGAATCCAGTGCCAGTGGCACTGGAGTCTGCAGTGAACCCAGTGCCCGCGGCACTGCACCCTCCAGTGAACCCAGTGTCCGCGGCACTGCACCCTCCATTGAACCCAGTGCCAGCGGCACTGCAGCATGCAGTGAATCCAGTGCCAGGGGCACTGCAGCTAGCAGTGAATCCAGTGCCAGTGGCACTGGAGTCTGCAGTGAATCCAGTGCCCCTGTCACTGCACCCTCCAGTGAACCCAGTGCCAGCGGCACTGCACGCTCTAGTGAACCCATTGCCAGCGGCACTGCAGCATGCAGTGAATCCATTGCCAGTGGCACTGCAGCATGCAGTGAATCCAGTGCCAGGGGCACTGCAGCATGCAGTGAAGCCAGTGCCAGTGGCACTGCAGCATGCAGCGAACCCAGTGACCGTGGCACTGGAGTCTGCAGTGAATCCAGTGCCCCTGGCACTGCACCCTCCAGTGAACCCAGTGCCAGCGGCACTGCACGCTCTAGTGAACCCATTGCGAGCGGCATTGCAGAATGCAGTGAAATCATTGCCAGCAGCACTGCAGCATGCAGTGAATCCAGTGCCAGGGGCACTGCAGCATGCAGTGAATCCAGTGCCAGGGGCACTGCAGCATGCAGTGAATCCAGTGCCAGTGGCACTGGAGTCTGCAGTGAACCCAGTGCCCGCGGCACTGCAGCCTCCAGTGAACCCAGTGTCCGCGGCACTGCACCCTCCAGTGAACCCAGTGCCAGCGGCACTGCACCCTCCAGTGAATCCAGTGCCAGGGGCACTGCAGCATACAGTGAATCCAGTGCCAGTGGCACTGCTGCATGCAGTGAATCCAGTGCCAGTGGCACTGGAGTCTGCAGTGAACCCTGTGCCCGCGGCACTGCACCTTACAGTGAACCCAGTTTCCACGGCACTGTACCCTCCAGTGAACCCATTGCAAGTGGCACTGCAGCATGCAGTGAAGCCAGTGCCAGTGGCACTGCAGCATGTAGTGAATCCATTGCCAGTGGCACTGCAGGATGCAGTGAAGCCAGTGCCAGTGGCACTGCAGCATGCAGTGAAGCCAGTGCCAGTGGCACTGCAGCATGCAGTGAAGCCAGTGCCAGTGGCACTGCAGCATGCAGTGAAGCCAGTGCCAGTGGCACTGCAGCATGCAGTGAATCTAGTGCCAGTGGCACTGTAGTCTGAAGTGAACCCAGTGCCCGCGGCACTGCACCCTCCTGTGAACCCAGTGCCGGCGGCACTGCACCCTCCAGTGAACCCAGTGTCCGTGGCACTGCACCCACCTGTGAACCCAGTGCCAGCGGCACTGCAGCATGCAGTGAATCCAGTGCCAGGGGCAATGCAGCATGCAGTGAATCCAGTGCCAGTGGCACTGCAGCATGCAGTGAATCTAGTGCCAGTGGCACTGTAGTCTGAAGTGAACCCAGTGCCCGCGGCACTGCACCCTCCTGTGAACCCAGTGCCGGCGGCACTGCACCCTCCAGTGAACCCAGTGTCCGTGGCACTGCACCCACCTGTGAACCCGGTGCCAGCGGCACTGCAGCATGCAGTGAATCCAGTGCCAGGTGCACTGCAGCTAGCAGTGAACCCAGTACCTGTGGCACTGCAGTCTGCAGGGAATCCTGTGCCCGCGGCACTGCACCCTCCACCTAACCCAGTGCCAGCGGCACTGCAGCATACAGTGAATCCAGTGCCAGTGGCACTGCTGCATGCAGTGAATCCAATGCCAGCGGCACTGCAGCATGCAGTGAATCCAGTGCCAGCGGCACTGCAGCATGCAGTGAATCCAGTGCCAGTGGCTCTGCAGCATGAAGTGAATCCAGTGCCAGTGGCACTGCAGCATGCAGTGAATCCAGAGCCAGTGGCACTGCAGCATGCAGTGAATCCAGTGCCCGCGGCACTGCCGTCTGCAGGGAATCCAGTGCCCGCGGCACTGCACCCTCCAGTGAACCCAGTGCCAGCGGCACTGCAGCATGCAGTAAATCCAGTGCCAGGGGCTTGCAGCTAGCAGTGAATCCAGTGCCAGTGGCACTGGAGTCTGCAGTGAATCCATTGCCCCTGGCACTGCACCCTCCAGTGAACCCAGTGCCAGCGGCACTGCACGCTCTAGTGAACCCATTGCCAGCGGCATTGCAGCATGCAGTGAATTCAGTGCCAGTGGCACTGCAGCATGCAGTGAATCCAGTGCCAGTGGCACTGCAGCATGCAGTGAATCCAGTGCCAGTGGCACTGGAGTCTGCAGTGAATCCAGTGCCCGCATCACTGCAGTCTGCAGGGAATCCAGTGCCCGTGGCACTGCACCCTCCAGTGAACCCAGTGCCAGCGGCACTGCACCCTCCAGTGAACCCAGTTTCCACGGCACTGCACCCTCCAGTGAACCCATTGCCAGTGGCACTGCAGCATGCAGTGAAGCCAGTGCCAGTGGCACTGCAGCATGCAGTGAACTCAGTTCCCGCGGCACTGCACCCTCCAGTGAACACAGTGCCAGCGGCACTGCAGCCTGCAGTGAATCCAGTGCCCGCGGCAGTGCACCGTACAGTGAACACAGTGCCTTCGGCACCGCAGCCTCCAGTGCCCCGGTGACCATGGCACTGCAGCCACCGGTACCCCAGTGCCCTCGGCCCATACCCTCCAGCTCTTGAAGCCACTCACCGTGCCTGAAGGCCCTCCCCGTGCCTGAATGCACTCCCGGTGCCTGTAGTTACTCCCATTGCCTGAATGGCATGGGTAATCTCTGAAGCTGCACCCCTGCCTGAGGGCATTCTCTGTGTCTCCTTGAGTTCCCTGTGCATGACGGGGCATCCCTTGGTGAAAGGCACATGTGCTCCCCTTGCCCGAATTGCACAGGAGCTCCCCGTGCCTGAAGACTCACCCCATGCCTGAAGAAGCTCCCAGTGCCTGAAGGCAAGCCCCATGCCTGAAGGCGCTCCCCTTGATTCAAGGGCACAGGGACCCCCTGAAGGCTTGCGCCATGCCTGCCGGTGCACCCCTCCCCTGAGGGTGCCGCGTGCCTGATGGCGAGCCCAGTGCCCGACGTCTCGCCCTGTGCCCGAAGAGCACGGAGGCTCCGCGTGCCTGAAGTCGTGCCCTGTGCACGAAGCCGCTCACTGTACCTGAAGGTGCTCCCAGTGCCCGAAGACAAGCCCCATGGTTGAAGGCGTGCACCGTGCCTGAAAATGTTCCCTGGGCCCGAAGCCGCTCCCTGTTCCTGAAGGCACGCCTCTTGCCTGAAACAGCTCCACGTGCCTGTCCTCAAGCCTCTTGCATGAAGGCGAGCCCCGTGCCGGAAGCCTTGCCCCGTGCGTGAAGCCCCGCCTGGTGCCTGAAGGCACACCCCTCGCCTGAAGTCACGCCCCGTGCCTGAATTGCAAGGGCATGCCCAGTGCCTGAGGGTATGCCCAGCGACTGAAGTCGGTCACCCCCGATGACTGAGTCATGCCCAGCGAACGAAGTCACTCCCAAAGTCACTCCAAGTGACTGAAGTCAAAGTCACTCCCAGTGAAGGAAGTTACTCCCAAAGTCCTTCCAAGCGACAGAAGCCTCTCCTCCCGATGTCACTCCCAGTGACGAAAGTCACTCGCTATGTCACTCCCAAGTGAGGGAAGCCTCTCCCAAAGTCACTCCCCGTGACAGAAGTCACTCCCGATGTCACTCCCAGTGACGCAAGTCACTCCCGAATTCACAACCAGTGACGGAAGTCCCTCTCGAAGTCCCTCTCCCAGTGACGGAAGTCACTCCCGAAGTCATTCCCAGGGACTGAAGACAAAGCCACTCCCAGCTGCTGATCCGGCTGCTGAGGTCACCGTTACTCCCAGTGACGGAAGGAAATGTCACACTCGGTGTCTGAAGTGACTCCTAGTGACTGCAGTCGTCACTCCCACTCCCAGTGCCTGAAGTCTTCACTGCCAGTGCCTGAAGTCGGCACTCGCAGTGCCTGAAGGAATTGCAGGGGAAGGACCGAGAGAGCGAGACGCAGAATTCCAAGCAGCGCCTCCAGGCTCTGTGGTCTCGGCACGGAAACTCCCGGGGAAAGACAGAGACAGAGGGAGACACAGAATCCCATGCAGCCCCCAGGCTCTGTGCTCTCACCACAGAGCCTCCTGGGGAAGGACAGAGAGGGAGGCACAGAATCCCAAGCAGCCCCTCCAGGCTCTGTGCTCGCAGCACAGAGCCTCCAGTTCCTGAAGCCACTCACCATGCCTGAAGGCACTCCCCGTGCCTGAATGCGCTCCCCGTTCCTGAAGGCATTCCCTTTGCCTGAAGGCACAAGCGCTCTCTGAGGGCGCACCCCGTGGGTGACGGCGCACCCCTTGCCTGAGGGCGCCCTGCGCCTGAGGGCGAGCCCAGTGCCTGATGACGCGCCCTGTGCCCGAAGAGCACAGGGGCTCCCCGTGCCTGAAGTCGCACCCCGTGCATGAAGCCGCTCACTGTACCTGGAGGTGCTCCCAGGGCCTGAAGACAAGCTCCATGGTTGAAGGTGCGCCCCGTGCTGGAAAACGCTCCATGTGCCCGAAGGGGCTCCTGTTCCTGAAGGCAGGCCTCTTGCCTGAAACAGCTCCACGTGTCTGTACTAAAGCCCCTTGCCTGCAGGCAAGGCCCGTGCCTGAAGGAAAGCCCTGTGCCTGAAGCCTTGCCCCACGCATGAAGCCCCGCCCAGGGCCTGAAGGCACGCCCCTGGCCTGAAGGCATGCCCCATGCCCGAAGGCTTGCCCCATGCGTGAATTCTCACCCTGTGCCTGAAGTCTAGCCCCCCGCCTGAAGGGCACAGGCACGCTCAGGGCCCGAGGGCATGCCCAGGGACTGAAGTCAGTCACTCCCAATGACCGAAGTCACTCCTAGTGACGGAAGTCCCTCGCAAAGACACACACAGTGACGGAAGTCCCACTCGAAGTCACTCCCACGGACGGAAGTCACTCCCGAAGTCACCCCCAGGGACTGAAGTCACTCCTGACGTCACTCCCAGTGCCTGAAGTCCGCAATCCCAGTTCCTGGAGGAACTGGAGGGGAAGGACAGAGAGAGGGAGACACACAATCCCATGCAGCCTCCAGCTCTGTGCTCCAACCAGAGACCCCTGGGGAAAAACAGACAGGGAGACTCAGAATCCCAAGCAGCCCATCCAGGCTCCAGTGCCAGCCGTACCGGGGCACAGGACGCCCCAGCGACCGCGGGACTGGAGCTTCCGGTGACCCGAGGGACCGCGGCCCTGGAGCCTCCAAGGACCACAGTGTCCACGTCACTGCAGACTCCAATGAACCCAGTGCCCGCGGCACTGCGGCCTCCAGGGAGCCCAGTGCCCGCGGCACTGCACACTCGAGTGAACGCTGTGCCCGCGACACGGCAGTCAGCCGTGAACCAAGCGCCTGAGGCACTGCAGCGTGCAGTGAACCCAGTGCCCTCTGCACTGCAGCCTCCAGTGAACACACTGCCCACGACACTGCAGCTTCCAGTGAAGGCAGTGCCCGATGCACTGCACCCTCCAGTGAACGCAGTGCCTGCGGAAGTTCACCCCCAGTGAACCCATGACCGTTGCACTGCACGCTCCAGCGAACCCAGTGCCCCAGGCACTGCACCCTCCAGTAAACCCAGTGCCCGCGGCACTGCAAATTCGAGTGAACCCAGGGCCCAAGGCACTGCACCGTCCAGTGAACCCATTGCCAGTGGCACTGCAGCATGCAGTGAATCCAGTGCCAGTGGCGCTGGAGTCTGCAGTGAACCCAGTGCCCGCGGCACTGCACCCTCCAGTGAACCCAGTGTCCGCGGCACTGCACCCTCCATTGAACCCAGTGCCAGCGGCACTGCAGCATGCAGTGAATCCAGTGCCAGGGGCACTGCAGCTAGCAGTGAATCCAGTGCCAGTGGCACTGGAGTCTGCAGTGAATCCAGTGCCCCTGTCACTGCACCCTCCAGTGAACCCAGTGCCAGCGGCACTGCACGCTCTAGTGAACCCATTGCCAGCGGCACTGCAGCATGCAGTGAATCCATTGCCAGTGGCACTGCAGCATGCAGTGAATCCAGTGCCAGGGGCACTGCAGCATGCAGTGAAGCCAGTGCCAGTGGCACTGCAGCATGCAGCGAACCCAGTGACCGTGGCACTGGAGTCTGCAGTGAATCCAGTGCCCCTGGCACTGCACCCTCCAGTGAACCCAGTGCCAGCGGCACTGCACGCTCTAGTGAACCCATTGCGAGCGGCATTGCAGAATGCAGTGAAATCATTGCCAGCAGCACTGCAGCATGCAGTGAATCCAGTGCCAGGGGCACTGCAGCATGCAGTGAATCCAGTGCCAGTGGCACTGGAGTCTGCAGTGAACCCAGTGCCCGTGGCACTGCAGCCTCCAGTGAACCCAGTGTCCGCGGCACTGCACCCTCCAGTGAACCCAGTGCCAGCGGCACTGCACCCTCCAGTGAATCCAGTGCCAGGGGCACTGCAAAATACAGTGAATCCAGTGCCAGTGGCACTGCTGCATGCAGTGAATCCAGTGCCAGTGGCACTGGAGTCTGCAGTGAACCCTGTGCCCGCGGCACTGCACCTTACAGTGAACCCAGTTTCCACGGCACTGTACCCTCCAGTGAACCCATTGCAAGTGGCACTGCAGCATGCAGTGAAGCCAGTGCCAGTGGCACTGCAGCATGTAGTGAATCCATTGCCAGTGGCACTGCAGGATGCAGTGAAGCCAGTGCCAGTGGCACTGCAGCATGCAGTGAAGCCAGTGCCAGTGGCACTGCAGCATGCAGTGAAGCCAGTGCCAGTGGCACTGCAGCATGCAGTGAAGCCAGTGCCAGTGGCACTGCAGCATGCAGTGAATCTAGTGTCAGTGGCACTGTAGTCTGAAGTGAACCCAGTGCCCGCGGCACTGCACCCTCCTGTGAACCCAGTGCCGGCGGCACTGCACCCTCCAGTGAACCCAGTGTCCGTGGCACTGCACCCACCTGTGAACCCAGTGCCAGCGGCACTGCAGCATGCAGTGAATCCAGTGCCAGGGGCAATGCAGCATGCAGTGAATCCAGTGCCAGTGGCACTGCAGCATGCAGTGAATCTAGTGCCAGTGGCACTGTAGTCTGAAGTGAACCCAGTGCCCGCGGCACTGCACCCTCCTGTGAACCCAGTGCCGGCGGCACTGCACCCTCCAGTGAACCCAGTGTCCGTGGCACTGCACCCACCTGTGAACCCAGTGCCAGCGGCACTGCAGCATGCAGTGAATCCAGTGCCAGGTGCACTGCAGCTAGCAGTGAACCCAGTACCTGTGGCACTGCAGTCTGCAGGGAATCCTGTGCCCGCGGCACTGCACCCTCCACCTAACCCAGTGCCAGCGGCACTGCAGCATACAGTGAATCCAGTGCCAGGGGCACTGCTGCATGCAGTGAATCCAGAGCCAGTGGCACTGCAGCATGCAGTGAATCCAGTGCCCGCGGCACTGCCGTCTGCAGGGAATCCAGTGCCCGCGGCACTGCACCCTCCAGTGAACCCAGTGCCAGCGGCACTGCAGCATGCAGTAAATCCAGTGCCAGGGGCTTGCAGCTAGCAGTGAATCCAGTGCCAGTGGCACTGGAGTCTGCAGTGAATCCATTGCCCCTGGCACTGCACCCTCCAGTGAACCCAGTGCCAGCGGCACTGCACGCTCTAGTGAACCCATTGCCAGCGGCATTGCAGCATGCAGTGAATTCAGTGCCAGCGGCACTGCAGCATGCAGTGAATCCAGTGCCAGTGGCACTGCAGCATGCAGTGAATCCAGTGCCAGTGGCACTGGAGTCTGCAGTGAATCCAGTGCCCGCATCACTGCAGTCTGCAGGGAATCCAGTGCCCGTGGCACTGCACCCTCCAGTGAACCCAGTGCCAGCGGCACTGCACCCTCCAGTGAACCCAGTTTCCACGGCACTGCACCCTCCAGTGAACCCATTGCCAGTGGCACTGCAGCATGCAGTGAAGCCAGTGCCAGTGGCACTGCAGCATGCAGTGAACTCAGTTCCCGCGGCACTGCACCCTCCAGTGAACACAGTGCCAGCGGCACTGCAGCCTGCAGTGAATCCAGTGCCCGCGGCAGTGCACCGTACAGTGAACACAGTGCCTTCGGCACCGCAGCCTCCAGTGCCCCGGTGACCATGGCACTGCAGCCACCGGTACCCCAGTGCCCTCGGCCCATACCCTCCAGCTCTTGAAGCCACTCACCGTGCCTGAAGGCCCTCCCCGTGCCTGAATGCACTCCCGGTGCCTGTAGTTACTCCCATTGCCTGAATGGCATGGGTAATCTCTGAAGCTGCACCCCTGCCTGAGGGCATTCTCTGTGTCTCCTTGAGTTCCCTGTGCATGACGGGGCATCCCTTGGTGAAAGGCACATGTGCTCCCCTTGCCCGAATTGCACAGGAGCTCCCCGTGCCTGAAGACTCACCCCATGCCTGAAGAAGCTCCCAGTGCCTGAAGGCAAGCCCCATGCCTGAAGGCGCTCCCCTTGATTCAAGGGCACAGGGACCCCCTGAAGGCTTGCGCCATGCCTGCCGGTGCACCCCTCCCCTGAGGGTGCCGCGTGCCTGATGGCGAGCCCAGTGCCCGACGTCTCGCCCTGTGCCCGAAGAGCACGGAGGCTCCGCGTGCCTGAAGTCGTGCCCTGTGCACGAAGCCGCTCACTGTACCTGAAGGTGCTCCCAGTGCCCGAAGACAAGCCCCATGGTTGAAGGCGTGCACCGTGCCTGAAAATGTTCCCTGGGCCCGAAGCCGCTCCCTGTTCCTGAAGGCACGCCTCTTGCCTGAAACAGCTCCACGTGCCTGTCCTCAAGCCTCTTGCATGAAGGCGAGCCCCGTGCCGGAAGCCTTGCCCCGTGCGTGAAGCCCCGCCTGGTGCCTGAAGGCACACCCCTCGCCTGAAGTCACGCCCCGTGCCTGAATTGCAAGGGCATGCCCAGTGCCTGAGGGTATGCCCAGCGACTGAAGTCGGTCACCCCCGATGACTGAGTCATGCCCAGCGAACGAAGTCACTCCCAAAGTCACTCCAAGTGACTGAAGTCAAAGTCACTCCCAGTGAAGGAAGTTACTCCCAAAGTCCTTCCAAGCGACAGAAGCCTCTCCTCCCGATGTCACTCCCAGTGACGAAAGTCACTCGCTATGTCACTCCCAAGTGAGGGAAGCCTCTCCCAAAGTCACTCCCCGTGACAGAAGTCACTCCCGATGTCACTCCCAGTGACGCAAGTCACTCCCGAATTCACAACCAGTGACGGAAGTCCCTCTCGAAGTCCCTCTCCCAGTGACGGAAGTCACTCCCGAAGTCATTCCCAGGGACTGAAGACAAAGCCACTCCCAGCTGCTGATCCGGCTGCTGAGGTCACCGTTACTCCCAGTGACGGAAGGAAATGTCACACTCGGTGTCTGAAGTGACTCCTAGTGACTGCAGTCGTCACTCCCACTCCCAGTGCCTGAAGTCTTCACTGCCAGTGCCTGAAGTCGGCACTCGCAGTGCCTGAAGGAATTGCAGGGGAAGGACCGAGAGAGCGAGACGCAGAATTCCAAGCAGCGCCTCCAGGCTCTGTGGTCTCGGCACGGAAACTCCCGGGGAAAGACAGAGACAGAGGGAGACACAGAATCCCATGCAGCCCCCAGGCTCTGTGCTCTCACCACAGAGCCTCCTGGGGAAGGACAGAGAGGGAGGCACAGAATCCCAAGCAGCCCCTCCAGGCTCTGTGCTCGCAGCACAGAGCCTCCAGTTCCTGAAGCCACTCACCATGCCTGAAGGCACTCCCCGTGCCTGAATGCGCTCCCCGTTCCTGAAGGCATTCCCTTTGCCTGAAGGCACAAGCGCTCTCTGAGGGCGCACCCCGTGGGTGACGGCGCACCCCTTGCCTGAGGGCGCCCTGCGCCTGAGGGCGAGCCCAGTGCCTGATGACGCGCCCTGTGCCCGAAGAGCACAGGGGCTCCCCGTGCCTGAAGTCGCACCCCGTGCATGAAGCCGCTCACTGTACCTGGAGGTGCTCCCAGGGCCTGAAGACAAGCTCCATGGTTGAAGGTGCGCCCCGTGCTGGAAAACGCTCCATGTGCCCGAAGGGGCTCCTGTTCCTGAAGGCAGGCCTCTTGCCTGAAACAGCTCCACGTGTCTGTACTAAAGCCCCTTGCCTGCAGGCAAGGCCCGTGCCTGAAGGAAAGCCCTGTGCCTGAAGCCTTGCCCCACGCCTGAAGCCCCGCCCAGGGCCTGAAGGCACGCCCCTGGCCTGAAGGCATGCCCCATGCCCGAAGGCTTGCCCCATGCGTGAATTCTCACCCTGTGCCTGAAGTCTAGCCCCCCGCCTGAAGGGCACAGGCACGCTCAGGGCCCGAGGGCATGCCCAGGGACTGAAGTCAGTCACTCCCAATGACCGAAGTCACTCCTAGTGACGGAAGTCCCTCGCAAAGACACACACAGTGACGGAAGTCCCACTCGAAGTCACTCCCACGGACGGAAGTCACTCCCGAAGTCACCCCCAGGGACTGAAGTCACTCCTGACGTCACTCCCAGTGCCTGAAGTCCGCAATCCCAGTTCCTGGAGGAACTGGAGGGGAAGGACAGAGAGAGGGAGACACACAATCCCATGCAGCCTCCAGCTCTGTGCTCCAACCAGAGACCCCTGGGGAAAAACAGACAGGGAGACTCAGAATCCCAAGCAGCCCATCCAGGCTCCAGTGCCAGCCGTACCGGGGCACAGGACGCCCCAGCGACCGCGGGACTGGAGCTTCCGGTGACCCGAGGGACCGCGGCCCTGGAGCCTCCAAGGACCACAGTGTCCACGTCACTGCAGACTCCAATGAACCCAGTGCCCGCGGCACTGCGGCCTCCAGGGAGCCCAGTGCCCGCGGCACTGCACACTCGAGTGAACGCTGTGCCCGCGACACGGCAGTCAGCCGTGAACCAAGCGCCTGAGGCACTGCAGCGTGCAGTGAACCCAGTGCCCTCTGCACTGCAGCCTCCAGTGAACACACTGCCCACGACACTGCAGCTTCCAGTGAAGGCAGTGCCCGATGCACTGCACCCTCCAGTGAACGCAGTGCCTGCGGAAGTTCACCCCCAGTGAACCCATGACCGTTGCACTGCACGCTCCAGCGAACCCAGTGCCCCAGGCACTGCACCCTCCAGTAAACCCAGTGCCCGCGGCACTGCAAATTCGAGTGAACCCAGGGCCCAAGGCACTGCACCGTCCAGTGAACCCATTGCCAGTGGCACTGCAGCATGCAGTGAATCCAGTGCCAGTGGCACTGGAGTCTGCAGTGAACCCAGTGCCCGCGGCACTGCACCCTCCAGTGAACCCAGTGTCCGCGGCACTGCACCCTCCATTGAACCCAGTGCCAGCGGCACTGCAGCATGCAGTGAATCCAGTGCCAGGGGCACTGCAGCTAGCAGTGAATCCAGTGCCAGTGGCACTGGAGTCTGCAGTGAATCCAGTGCCCCTGTCACTGCACCCTCCAGTGAACCCACTGCCAGCGGCACTGCACGCTCTAGTGAACCCATTGCCAGCGGCACTGCAGCATGCAGTGAATCCATTGCCAGTGGCACTGCAGCATGCAGTGAATCCAGTGCCAGGGGCACTGCAGCATGCAGTGAAGCCAGTGCCAGTGGCACTGCAGCATGCAGCGAACCCAGTGACCGTGGCACTGGAGTCTGCAGTGAATCCAGTGCCCCTGGCACTGCATCCTCCAGTGAACCCAGTGCCAGCGGCACTGCACGCTCTAGTGAACCCATTGCGAGCGGCATTGCAGAATGCAGTGAAATCATTGCCAGCAGCACTGCAGCATGCAGTGAATCCAGTGCCAGGGGCACTGCAGCATGCAGTGAATCCAGTGCCAGGGGCACTGCAGCATGCAGTGAATCCAGTGCCAGTGGCACTGGAGTCTGCAGTGAACCCTGTGCCCGCGGCACTGCACCTTACAGTGAACCCAGTTTCCATGGCACTGCACCCTCCAGTGAACCCATTGCAAGTGGCACTGCAGCATGCAGTGAAGCCAGTGCCAGTGGCACTGCAGCATGTAGTGAATCCATTGCCAGTGGCACTGCAGGATGCAGTGAAGCCAGTGCCAGTGGCACTGCAGCATGCAGTGAAGCCAGTGCCAGTGGCACTGCAGCATGCAGTGAAGCCAGTGCCAGTGGCACTGCAGCATGCAGTGAAGCCAGTGCCAGTGGCACTGCAGCATGCAGTGAAACCCGTGCCAGTGGCACTGCACCCTCCAGTGAACCCAGTGCCAGCGGCACTGCACCCTCCAGTGAACCCAGTTTCCACGGCACTGCACCCTCCAATGAACCCATTGCCAGTGGCACTGCAGCATGCAGTGAAGCCAGTGCCAATGGCACTGCAGCATGCAGTGAAGCCAGTGCCAGTGGCACTGCACCCTCCAGTGAACCCAGTGCCAGTGGCACTGCAGCATGCAGTGAAGCCTGTGCCAGTGGCACTGCAGCATGTAGTGAATCCAGTGCCAGTGGCACTGCAGGATGCAGTGAAGCCAGTGCCAGTGGCACTGCAGCATGCAGTGAAGCCAGTGCCAGTGGCACTGCAGCATGCAGTGAAGCCAGTGCCAGTGGCACTGCAGCATGCAGTGATGCCAGTGCCAGTGGCACTGCAGCATGCAGTGAAACCCGTGCCAGTGGCACTGCACCCTCCAGTGAACCCAGTGCCAGCGGCACTGCACCCTCCAGTGAACCCAGTTTCCACGGCACTGCACCCTCCAGTGAACCCATTGCCAGTGGCACTGCAGCATGCAGTGAAGCCAGTGCCAGTGGCACTGCAGCATGCAGTGAATCCAGTGCCAGTGGCACTGCAGGATGCAGTGAAGCCAGTGCCAGTGGCATTGCAGCATGCAGTGAAGCCAGTTCCAGTGGCACTGCAACATGCAGTGAAGCCAGTGCTAGTGGCACTGCACCCTCCAGTGAACCCAGTGCCAGTGGCACTGAAGCATGCAGTGAAGCCAGTGCCAGTGGCACTGCACCCTCCAGTGAACCCAGTGCCAGTGGCACTGCAGCATGCAGTGAAGCCAGTGCCAGTGGCACTGCAGCATGCAGTGAAGCCAGTGCCAGTGGCACTGCACCCTCCAGTGAACCCAGTGCCAGTGGCACTGCAGCATGCAGTGAAGCCAGTGCCAGTGGCACTGCAGCATGCAGTGAAGCCAGTGCCAGCGGCACTGCACCCTCCCGTGAACGCAGTGCCTGTGCCAGTTCACCCCCAGTGAACCCATGGCCGTTACACTGCACGCTCCAGCGAACCCAGTGCCCAAGGCACTGCACCCTCCAGTAAACCCAGTGCCCGCGGCACTGCAAATTCAAGTGAACCCAGGGCCTAAGGCACTGCACCGTGCAGTGAACCCAGTGCCCGCGGAACTGCACCCACCAGGGAACCCAGTGCCCGTTGCACTGCAGTCTGCAGTGAAACCAGTGCCCGTGGCACTGCACCCTCCAGTGAAGCCAGTGCCCGCGGAACTGCACCCTCCAATGAACCCAGTGCCCGTGGCACTGCACCGTCCACTGAACCAAGTGCCAGCGGCACGGCAGCATGCAGTGAATCCAGTGCCAGGGGCACTGCAGCCAGCAGTGAATCCAGTGCCAGGGGCACTGCAGCCAGCAGTGAATCCAGTGCCAGTGGCACTGGAGTCTGAATTGAATCCAGTGCCCCTGGCACTGTACCCTCCAGTGAACCCAGTGCCAGCGGCACTGCACGCTCTAGTGAACCCATTGCCAGCGGCACTGCACGCATGCAGTGAATCCAGTGCCAGGGGCAATGCAGCATGCAGTGAATCCAGTGCCAGTGGCACTGCAGCATGCAGTGAATCTAGTGCCAGTGGCACTGTAGTCTGAAGTGAACCCAGTGCCCGCGGCACTGCACCCTCCTGTGAACCCAGTGCCGGCGGCACTGCACCCTCCAGTGAACCCAGTGTCCGTGGCACTGCACCCACCTGTGAACCCAGTGCCAGCGGCACTGCAGCATGCAGTGAATCCAGTGCCAGGTGCACTGCAGCTAGCAGTGAACCCAGTACCTGTGGCACTGCAGTCTGCAGGGAATCCTGTGCCCGCGGCACTGCACCCTCCACCTAACCCAGTGCCAGCGGCACTGCAGCATACAGTGAATCCAGTGCCAGTGGCACTGCTGCATGCAGTGAATCCAGTGCCAGTGGCACTGCAGCATGCAGTGAATCCAGTGCCAGTGGCACTGCAGCATGCAGTGAATCCAGTGCCCGCGGCACTGCCGTCTGCAGGGAATCCAGTGCCCGCGGCACTGCACCCTCCAGTGAACCCAGTGCCAGCGGCACTGCAGCATGCAGTAAATCCAGTGCCAGGGGCTTGCAGCTAGCAGTGAATCCAGTGCCAGTGGCACTGGAGTCTGCAGTGAATCCATTGCCCCTGGCACTGCACCCTCTAGTGAACCCAGTGCCAGCGGCACTGCACGCTCTAATGAACCCATTGCCAGCGGCATTGCAGCATGCAGTGAATTCAGTGCCAGTGGCACTGCAGCATGCAGTGAATCCAGTGCCAGTGGCACTGCAGCATGCAGTGAATCCAGTGCCAGTGGCACTGGAGTCTGCAGTGAATCCAGTGCCCGCATCACTGCAGTCTGCAGGGAATCCAGTGCCCGTAGCACTGCACCCTCCAGTGAACCCAGTGCCAGCGGCACTGCAGCATGCAGTGAATCCAGTGCCAGGGGCACTGCAGCATGCAGTGAAGCCAGTGTCAGTGGCACTGCAGCATGCAGTGAATCCAGGGCCAGTCGCACTGCAGCATGCAGTGAACCCAGTGCCAGCGGCACTGCACCCTCCAGTGAACCCAGTGCCAGCGGTACTGCACCCTCCAGTGAACCCAGTGCCCGTGGCACTGCACCCACCTGTGAACCCAGTGCCAGCGGCACTGCAGCATGCAGTGAATCCAGTGCCAGGTGCACTGCAGCTAGCAGTGAACCCAGTACCTGTGGCACTGCAGTCTGCAGGGAATCCTGTGCCCGCGGCACTGCACCCTCCACCTAACCCAGTGCCAGCGGCACTGCAGCATACAGTGAATCCAGTGCCAGGGGCACTGCTGCATGCAGTGAATCCAATGCCAGCGGCACTGCAGCATGCAGTGAATCCAGTGCCAGCGGCACTGCAGCATGCAGTGAATCCAGTGCCAGTGGCTCTGCAGCATGAAGTGAATCCAGTGCCAGTGGCACTGCAGCATGCAGTGAATCCAGAGCCAGTGGCACTGCAGCATGCAGTGAATCCAGTGCCCGCGGCACTGCCGTCTGCAGGGAATCCAGTGCCCGCGGCACTGCACCCTCCAGTGAACCCAGTGCCAGCGGCACTGCAGCATGCAGTAAATCCAGTGCCAGGGGCATGCAGCTAGCAGTGAATCCAGTGCCAGTGGCACTGGAGTCTGCAGTGAATCCATTGCCCCTGGCACTGCACCCTCCAGTGAACCCAGTGCCAGCGGCACTGCACGCTCTAGTGAACCCATTGCCAGCGGCATTGCAGCATGCAGTGAATTCAGTGCCAGTGGCACTGCAGCATGCAGTGAATCCAGTGCCAGTGGCACTGCAGCATGCAGTGAATCCAGTGCCAGTGGCACTGGAGTCTGCAGTGAATCCAGTGCCCGCATCACTGCAGTCTGCAGGGAATCCAGTGCCCGTGGCACTGCACCCTCCAGTGAACCCAGTGCCAGCGGCACTGCACCCTCCAGTGAACCCAGTTTCCACGGCACTGCACCCTCCAGTGAACCCATTGCCAGTGGCACTGCAGCATGCAGTGAAGCCAGTGCCAGTGGCACTGCAGCATGCAGTGAACTCAGTTCCCGCGGCACTGCACCCTCCAGTGAACACAGTGCCAGCGGCACTGCAGCCTGCAGTGAATCCAGTGCCCGCGGCAGTGCACCGTACAGTGAACACAGTGCCTTCGGCACCGCAGCCTCCAGTGCCCCGGTGACCATGGCACTGCAGCCACCGGTACCCCAGTGCCCTCGGCCCATACCCTCCAGCTCTTGAAGCCACTCACCGTGCCTGAAGGCCCTCCCCGTGCCTGAATGCACTCCCGGTGCCTGTAGTTACTCCCATTGCCTGAATGGCATGGGTAATCTCTGAAGCTGCACCCCTGCCTGAGGGCATTCTCTGTGTCTCCTTGAGTTCCCTGTGCATGACGGGGCATCCCTTGGTGAAAGGCACATGTGCTCCCCTTGCCCGAATTGCACAGGAGCTCCCCGTGCCTGAAGACTCACCCCATGCCTGAAGAAGCTCCCAGTGCCTGAAGGCAAGCCCCATGTCTGAAGGCGCTCCCCTTGATTCAAGGGCACAGGGACCCCCTGAAGGCTTGCGCCATGCCTGCCGGTGCACCCCTCCCCTGAGGGTGCCGCGTGCCTGATGGCGAGCCCAGTGCCCGACGTCTCGCCCTGTGCCCGAAGAGCACGGAGGCTCCGCGTGCCTGAAGTCGTGCCCTGTGCACGAAGCCGCTCACTGTACCTGAAGGTGCTCCCAGTGCCCGAAGACAAGCCCCATGGTTGAAGGCGTGCACCGTGCCTGAAAATGTTCCCTGGGCCCGAAGCCGCTCCCTGTTCCTGAAGGCACGCCTCTTGCCTGAAACAGCTCCACGTGCCTGTCCTCAAGCCTCTTGCATGAAGGCGAGCCCCGTGCCGGAAGCCTTGCCCCGTGCGTGAAGCCCCGCCTGGTGCCTGAAGGCACACCCCTCGCCTGAAGTCACGCCCCGTGCCTGAATTGCAAGGGCATGCCCAGTGCCTGAGGGTATGCCCAGCGACTGAAGTCGGTCACCCCCGATGACTGAGTCATGCCCAGCGAACGAAGTCACTCCCAAAGTCACTCCAAGTGACTGAAGTCAAAGTCACTCCCAGTGAAGGAAGTTACTCCCAAAGTCCTTCCAAGCGACAGAAGCCTCTCCTCCCGATGTCACTCCCAGTGACGAAAGTCACTCGCTATGTCACTCCCAAGTGAGGGAAGCCTCTCCCAAAGTCACTCCCCGTGACAGAAGTCACTCCCGATGTCACTCCCAGTGACGCAAGTCACTCCCGAATTCACAACCAGTGACGGAAGTCCCTCTCGAAGTCCCTCTCCCAGTGACGGAAGTCACTCCCGAAGTCATTCCCAGGGACTGAAGACAAAGCCACTCCCAGCTGCTGATCCGGCTGCTGAGGTCACCGTTACTCCCAGTGACGGAAGGAAATGTCACACTCGGTGTCTGAAGTGACTCCTAGTGACTGCAGTCGTCACTCCCACTCCCAGTGCCTGAAGTCTTCACTGCCAGTGCCTGAAGTCGGCACTCGCAGTGCCTGAAGGAATTGCAGGGGAAGGACCGAGAGAGCGAGACGCAGAATTCCAAGCAGCGCCTCCAGGCTCTGTGGTCTCGGCACGGAAACTCCCGGGGAAAGACAGAGACAGAGGGAGACACAGAATCCCATGCAGCCCCCAGGCTCTGTGCTCTCACCACAGAGCCTCCTGGGGAAGGACAGAGAGGGAGGCACAGAATCCCAAGCAGCCCCTCCAGGCTCTGTGCTCGCAGCACAGAGCCTCCAGTTCCTGAAGCCACTCACCATGCCTGAAGGCACTCCCCGTGCCTGAATGCGCTCCCCGTTCCTGAAGGCATTCCCTTTGCCTGAAGGCGCAAGCGCTCTCTGAGGGCGCACCCCGTGGGTGACGGCGCACCCCTTGCCTGAGGGCGCCCTGCGCCTGAGGGCGAGCCCAGTGCCTGATGACGCGCCCTGTGCCCGAAGAGCACAGGGGCTCCCCGTGCCTGAAGTCGCACCCCGTGCATGAAGCCGCTCACTGTACCTGGAGGTGCTCCCAGGGCCTGAAGACAAGCTCCATGGTTGAAGGTGCGCCCCGTGCTGGAAAACGCTCCATGTGCCCGAAGGGGCTCCTGTTCCTGAAGGCAGGCCTCTTGCCTGAAACAGCTCCACGTGTCTGTACTAAAGCCCCTTGCCTGCAGGCAAGGCCCGTGCCTGAAGGAAAGCCCTGTGCCTGAAGCCTTGCCCCACGCATGAAGCCCCGCCCAGGGCCTGAAGGCACGCCCCTGGCCTGAAGGCATGCCCCATGCCCGAAGGCTTGCCCCATGCGTGAATTCTCACCCTGTGCCTGAAGTCTAGCCCCCCGCCTGAAGGGCACAGGCACGCTCAGGGCCCGAGGGCATGCCCAGGGACTGAAGTCAGTCACTCCCAATGACCGAAGTCACTCCTAGTGACGGAAGTCCCTCGCAAAGACACACACAGTGACGGAAGTCCCACTCGAAGTCACTCCCACGGACGGAAGTCACTCCCGAAGTCACCCCCAGGGACTGAAGTCACTCCTGACGTCACTCCCAGTGCCTGAAGTCCGCAATCCCAGTTCCTGGAGGAACTGGAGGGGAAGGACAGAGAGAGGGAGACACACAATCCCATGCAGCCTCCAGCTCTGTGCTCCAACCAGAGACCCCTGGGGAAAAACAGACAGGGAGACTCAGAATCCCAAGCAGCCCATCCAGGCTCCAGTGCCAGCCGTACCGGGGCACAGGACGCCCCAGCGACCGCGGGACTGGAGCTTCCGGTGACCCGAGGGACCGCGGCCCTGGAGCCTCCAAGGACCACAGTGTCCACGTCACTGCAGACTCCAATGAACCCAGTGCCCGCGGCACTGCGGCCTCCAGGGAGCCCAGTGCCCGCGGCACTGCACACTCGAGTGAACGCTGTGCCCGCGACACGGCAGTCAGCCGTGAACCAAGCGCCTGAGGCACTGCAGCGTGCAGTGAACCCAGTGCCCTCTGCACTGCAGCCTCCAGTGAACACACTGCCCACGACACTGCAGCTTCCAGTGAAGGCAGTGCCCGATGCACTGCACCCTCCAGTGAACGCAGTGCCTGCGGAAGTTCACCCCCAGTGAACCCATGACCGTTGCACTGCACGCTCCAGCGAACCCAGTGCCCCAGGCACTGCACCCTCCAGTAAACCCAGTGCCCGCGGCACTGCAAATTCGAGTGAACCCAGGGCCCAAGGCACTGCACCGTCCAGTGAACCCATTGCCAGTGGCACTGCAGCATGCAGTGAATCCAGTGCCAGTGGCGCTGGAGTCTGCAGTGAACCCAGTGCCCGCGGCACTGCACCCTCCAGTGAACCCAGTGTCCGCGGCACTGCACCCTCCATTGAACCCAGTGCCAGCGGCACTGCAGCATGCAGTGAATCCAGTGCCAGGGGCACTGCAGCTAGCAGTGAATCCAGTGCCAGTGGCACTGGAGTCTGCAGTGAATCCAGTGCCCCTGTCACTGCACCCTCCAGTGAACCCAGTGCCAGCGGCACTGCACGCTCTAGTGAACCCATTGCCAGCGGCACTGCAGCATGCAGTGAATCCATTGCCAGTGGCACTGCAGCATGCAGTGAATCCAGTGCCAGGGGCACTGCAGCATGCAGTGAAGCCAGTGCCAGTGGCACTGCAGCATGCAGCGAACCCAGTGACCGTGGCACTGGAGTCTGCAGTGAATCCAGTGCCCCTGGCACTGCACCCTCCAGTGAACCCAGTGCCAGCGGCACTGCACGCTCTAGTGAACCCATTGCGAGCGGCATTGCAGAATGCAGTGAAATCATTGCCAGCAGCACTGCAGCATGCAGTGAATCCAGTGCCAGGGGCACTGCAGCATGCAGTGAATCCAGTGCCAGGGGCACTGCAGCATGCAGTGAATCCAGTGCCAGTGGCACTGGAGTCTGCAGTGAACCCAGTGCCCGTGGCACTGCAGCCTCCAGTGAACCCAGTGTCCGCGGCACTGCACCCTCCAGTGAACCCAGTGCCAGCGGCACTGCACCCTCCAGTGAATCCAGTGCCAGGGGCACTGCAGCATACAGTGAATCCAGTGCCAGTGGCACTGCTGCATGCAGTGAATCCAGTGCCAGTGGCACTGGAGTCTGCAGTGAACCCTGTGCCCGCGGCACTGCACCTTACAGTGAACCCAGTTTCCACGGCACTGTACCCTCCAGTGAACCCATTGCAAGTGGCACTGCAGCATGCAGTGAAGCCAGTGCCAGTGGCACTGCAGCATGTAGTGAATCCATTGCCAGTGGCACTGCAGGATGCAGTGAAGCCAGTGCCAGTGGCACTGCAGCATGCAGTGAAGCCAGTGCCAGTGGCACTGCAGCATGCAGTGAAGCCAGTGCCAGTGGCACTGCAGCATGCAGTGAAGCCAGTGCCAGTGGCACTGCAGCATGCAGTGAATCTAGTGCCAGTGGCACTGTAGTCTGAAGTGAACCCAGTGCCCGCGGCACTGCACCCTCCTGTGAACCCAGTGCCGGCGGCACTGCACCCTCCAGTGAACCCAGTGTCCGTGGCACTGCACCCACCTGTGAACCCAGTGCCAGCGGCACTGCAGCATGCAGTGAATCCAGTGCCAGGTGCACTGCAGCTAGCAGTGAACCCAGTACCTGTGGCACTGCAGTCTGCAGGGAATCCTGTGCCCGCGGCACTGCACCCTCCACCTAACCCAGTGCCAGCGGCACTGCAGCATACAGTGAATCCAGTGCCAGTGGCACTGCTGCATGCAGTGAATCCAATGCCAGCGGCACTGCAGCATGCAGTGAATCCAGTGCCAGCGGCACTGCAGCATGCAGTGAATCCAGTGCCAGTGGCTCTGCAGCATGAAGTGAATCCAGTGCCAGTGGCACTGCAGCATGCAGTGAATCCAGAGCCAGTGGCACTGCAGCATGCAGTGAATCCAGTGCCCGCGGCACTGCCGTCTGCAGGGAATCCAGTGCCCGCGGCACTGCACCCTCCAGTGAACCCAGTGCCAGCGGCACTGCAGCATGCAGTAAATCCAGTGCCAGGGGCTTGCAGCTAGCAGTGAATCCAGTGCCAGTGGCACTGGAGTCTGCAGTGAATCCATTGCCCCTGGCACTGCACCCTCCAGTGAACCCAGTGCCAGCGGCACTGCACGCTCTAGTGAACCCATTGCCAGCGGCATTGCAGCATGCAGTGAATTCAGTGCCAGCGGCACTGCAGCATGCAGTGAATCCAGTGCCAGTGGCACTGCAGCATGCAGTGAATCCAGTGCCAGTGGCACTGGAGTCTGCAGTGAATCCAGTGCCCGCATCACTGCAGTCTGCAGGGAATCCAGTGCCCGTGGCACTGCACCCTCCAGTGAACCCAGTGCCAGCGGCACTGCACCCTCCAGTGAACCCAGTTTCCACGGCACTGCACCCTCCAGTGAACCCATTGCCAGTGGCACTGCAGCATGCAGTGAAGCCAGTGCCAGTGGCACTGCAGCATGCAGTGAACTCAGTTCCCGCGGCACTGCACCCTCCAGTGAACACAGTGCCAGCGGCACTGCAGCCTGCAGTGAATCCAGTGCCCGCGGCAGTGCACCGTACAGTGAACACAGTGCCTTCGGCACCGCAGCCTCCAGTGCCCCGGTGACCATGGCACTGCAGCCACCGGTACCCCAGTGCCCTCGGCCCATACCCTCCAGCTCTTGAAGCCACTCACCGTGCCTGAAGGCCCTCCCCGTGCCTGAATGCACTCCCGGTGCCTGTAGTTACTCCCATTGCCTGAATGGCATGGGTAATCTCTGAAGCTGCACCCCTGCCTGAGGGCATTCTCTGTGTCTCCTTGAGTTCCCTGTGCATGACGGGGCATCCCTTGGTGAAAGGCACATGTGCTCCCCTTGCCCGAATTGCACAGGAGCTCCCCGTGCCTGAAGACTCACCCCATGCCTGAAGAAGCTCCCAGTGCCTGAAGGCAAGCCCCATGCCTGAAGGCGCTCCCCTTGATTCAAGGGCACAGGGACCCCCTGAAGGCTTGCGCCATGCCTGCCGGTGCACCCCTCCCCTGAGGGTGCCGCGTGCCTGATGGCGAGCCCAGTGCCCGACGTCTCGCCCTGTGCCCGAAGAGCACGGAGGCTCCGCGTGCCTGAAGTCGTGCCCTGTGCACGAAGCCGCTCACTGTACCTGAAGGTGCTCCCAGTGCCCGAAGACAAGCCCCATGGTTGAAGGCGTGCACCGTGCCTGAAAATGTTCCCTGGGCCCGAAGCCGCTCCCTGTTCCTGAAGGCACGCCTCTTGCCTGAAACAGCTCCACGTGCCTGTCCTCAAGCCTCTTGCATGAAGGCGAGCCCCGTGCCGGAAGCCTTGCCCCGTGCGTGAAGCCCCGCCTGGTGCCTGAAGGCACACCCCTCGCCTGAAGTCACGCCCCGTGCCTGAATTGCAAGGGCATGCCCAGTGCCTGAGGGTATGCCCAGCGACTGAAGTCGGTCACCCCCGATGACTGAGTCATGCCCAGCGAACGAAGTCACTCCCAAAGTCACTCCAAGTGACTGAAGTCAAAGTCACTCCCAGTGAAGGAAGTTACTCCCAAAGTCCTTCCAAGCGACAGAAGCCTCTCCTCCCGATGTCACTCCCAGTGACGAAAGTCACTCGCTATGTCACTCCCAAGTGAGGGAAGCCTCTCCCAAAGTCACTCCCCGTGACAGAAGTCACTCCCGATGTCACTCCCAGTGACGCAAGTCACTCCCGAATTCACAACCAGTGACGGAAGTCCCTCTCGAAGTCCCTCTCCCAGTGACGGAAGTCACTCCCGAAGTCATTCCCAGGGACTGAAGACAAAGCCACTCCCAGCTGCTGATCC
>NW_026526655.1:113135478-113155524 GCF_024362965.1 Panthera pardus | reverse complement strand
TTTGGGAGAGTTATTTAACCTCTTGTAACCTCAAATCCCCCAAACATCACTTAAAGAGTATAGACTGAAGCTCTCTGAGATCCATTAAATTAGTGGCTCTGAAGTAGGATGTGTTTCTGGTGCTAAGAATTTCCCAGTCTGTTGAGGGGAAGTGGCCTTCACACTTGGGTAGTTCCCAGAATGAGACATGCTTGGCATATACTAGCATCTTCATTAATATTGGTTAAATGTGGAAACAAATATCACCATGGGAGAGCTGTTGTTTGAAGCAGGCACAGCTTTGATGCTGGGAGAGCCCCCAGGTGATACAGAGCCACGAGAAGGAAAGCATTGCAGCCAGCAAGACCTCCAGGTGTCAGGGCTGGGACTGAGAGTGGCAAAGAAGGAGTGGAAATGGGCTCTTAGGAGCTAAGGTAGTTAGAAGAGGCTTCCAGGTTTTTGGTGGGTGGTGGGTGGTTTGCAGCTGGGTTAGAAAGGAAGGGCCAGGGCCAGAAGGCTGGGTGGAGTGGAGGGAAAAGGTTATCCCAGAAGAGGAATTAGCCCTTGAAAATCTCTGAAGTAGGAGAGGGGTGAAGGTGTGGTTGGTGAAGGCAAAGCAGGTTCACCCAGATTAGCAACCAGTCAGGAAGGGGTGGGGTTGGGGGTAATAATTAAGTAATCTGAATGTGGGTGATTCAATGGGGTTAGGGGAAAGATGGGAAAACGTCCTGGACCCCAGACAAGAAGTCTGTCCTAAGTCAGTCGATGACCTCTAGCATCTACCTTTACAAGACAATTGGTGCCCACCTCAGCTCCTCCGCACCCCTCTCCCGCTTTTTCATGTGCCCAAATGTATTCTGTCCCACAGAATAGAAGAGAGAGCAAGAAGGTAGCAAGGCCACAAAAAGGACTCAGATCGTCCTCCAGGGTTAACTCATGAAACCCTCTAGGAAGTCTGTGGCTCCCCCCTCCCCCCACACAAACCCTATGCCTGGGTCTAAGGGAGAGGGTGGCACTGGGAATCAGGCACCAGTGACATCATTGTCACATAGCCAGTGCCAAAAAAATATCAAGTGGGTGGTTTTCATCACAAAAGCTGAGCCAATTGGTAATTGAGGGGAGTAGGGTGAATCATGTTTGACAGGTAAGGAATGAAAACACAGGGGGCCTGGGGTGATTCTGTTTCCTTGAGGCAGGGCACATTATCCTATAAAAGGCCGGCTGGCCGATGACTTCACATCAGACCAGAGCAACCAGACAACCTGTTCGCTGCGTACCAGGTGAGTCTCTGTTTGGGACCAATTTGAAATTCATGTTTATTTTTTTATTATTGGAAACTGGACAAAGGCAAATATGTTTAAGAGAGCTGATGGGGGTATTAATTAGAGAGAGTACTGGGGTATCTGTATTTTAGAGTAAGGCATAGTTTGGGTGTGAAGGGAATTTAGGGGCAGGTAAGTCTGCTACTTCAATGGATAACTATGGGACTGGGGGCCAGGGAAGGGACAGGTCTGTGTAAGTACCCGTAGTAAGTTAACACCAGGATGTGACTAGGACTCAGACCCAGGTACTCTCAGCAACACCACTATTTTCTCTGTTTATGACTCATAAAAATGTTAATTCATGAGATGGACCTCTACTGTGTGTTTGCTATATTTCAGGCACCATGCCTGTTACACTTTGTGTAAATCAGACTGTTATGCAACTTACTCAGCAAGCTCGCAGCCTAGCAAGGAAGATAGTGCATGCATGTACAAAGATGAAATGCAAAGCAGATAGTGATTGGTAGGGGAACAGAGGGACAGGGAAGGGCTTTGGCAGTTTGGGAGAGCCTATTCAAGATCTCCTGGTGATGGCACATGAGGGCTACAATGGAGGTGATTTGGACGAACAGAGATGGGAAGAACATTTCAGAGCAGACTATATAAGCAAAGGCAAAGCGAGGTCACAGGAGCTAAGACCCACAGAGGCATTCTGTAAGTCACAGGTGTGCTACATGTTTGTAGGGGTGGGTAGACTGCAGTTGTTTC
Source organism: Panthera pardus (assembly GCF_024362965.1). NCBI lineage: Eukaryota > Metazoa > Chordata > Mammalia > Carnivora > Felidae > Panthera > Panthera pardus. The sequence goes on along the minus strand of NW_026526655.1, from coordinate 113,153,515 downwards.
TACAATGTCACTTTCAAAAAGACTTCAGTGTGGTACTTGTCAATGAGGGATTCGACATGCCTGGGGAAGAAATGTTGCTGGGGAATGAACCCACTGAAATGGAGCAGAACAAATTGTCTTTTAGCTCCTTCTCTTGAAATGGCCCAGAAATTATCAAAGCATACTTTACTTTCAAGTGTTCAGGGAGACAGCCAGGGGAAATGAAGTCTGTTTGATTTAAAGGAGACTGAAAAGAAACCTATTTGACATTGAACATGGTTTCTAACCTAGTTAATCCCTGTTTAAATAATCTGACCTGTCTGTTCTGTCTGTAGGGTCAGCCTCCTGTGAAGCATGAGTTCTCATCAGCAGAAGCAGCCTTGCACCCCTCCCCCTCAGCCTCAGCAGCAGCAGGTGAAACAGCCCTGCCAGCCACCACCCCAGGAATCATGTGTCCCCAAAACCAATGAGCCATGCCACCCCAAAGCTCCAGAGCCCTGCCACCCCAAGGCTCCAGAGCCTTGCCATCCCAAAGCACCAGAATCCTGCCACCCCAAGGTTCCTGAGCCATGTCCCTCAACAGTCACCCCAGCACCAGCTCAGCAGAAGACCAAGCAGAAGTAATGGGGTCTACAGCCAAGCAAGCCCTTGGGGAGCTGACCACCGGATGCTGAATCCCCTCTCACATTCTGCTTCTATGCCTTCTTTACAATTAGCATGCTGCCACTCTGAGTCATAACCCTCCCTCTTTGCACCCTCTACAAAGATTTCCCTCACACTGCTCTGGAGGGCTCCGAGCCTCTAAATGACGCTGAGAGTCTCACTGGCTGAGCTACTTTTCTAACTTCTCAGGGCTCATCTAAAGAGAGGTTTGGGGGATCAAGTGGATCTTTCCTGCCCTGCCCCCATTAAATCACTTTTAACTCCACAGTTGGCTGTGGGTGTCATTTGCTGACTCCACTTTCTTAATTGTTTTTTCAACATAAAGCAGCAAAGGGTCTGGCACAGGCACTGAGTGTGTGTGTGTGTGTGTGTGTGCGCACGTGTGTGTGTGTGTCAGGTCGATCGTGGGCTGGCAATGGGTCAAGACCACCCAGAGTCTGTTACTTTGGACACCTTTACCTAGAGCAGGGCTTCTTCTGCACCTGAGTGAATCCCACCTGAGTGTAGATGGTGCCTGTTTCAAGCTGTCTGTGACTTAGTCCTGGTTCCCAAGTTGCCCTTTTTCTGTTTGGTTTATTCCTTTATTGTTCTTCTTCTTTGAAAGAAGTAGTGCTTATATGGATTTCGTCATGATTCTTTATACATCCTCCCTTGTTTGATGCCCCAATACATGGAGCCAAGCCCTGAAACGCTCCTCCAGACCCACACACAGATGAATTCCTGCACACACTGACTCCCCCTCAAATCACACACACACACACACACACACACACACACACACACACACACGCTGACTTGATCACTGAGACCTCTATGCTGTAGCAGGATGGAGAGTAGAATCCACAGTGCCTGCCTAGGAAAAGCCTAAGGGGGTGATATCCACCCCTTTCCCATGTAAATATACACTCATGCAAATACTCACTGATACCAGAGCACACATGCACCTTCCTCTGCTCACAGGCACATGCTCTCTCTCCCCCTGCCCTCCCCACTCCATATACACATCTATTCTCTCTGAAGAGAATAAAAGCAAATGCACCGAAGAAGAAAATGGAAGTTTAGGCAGGCTTCAGAAGGAAGACTGGTTAATAAAGATAAGACAAAACCTCAGCCTGGAATTGAGGGAGAGCAGGTCACCATGGGCAAATATTAGGGTGAAAAGATACCTGAAAGCCACCAGCGAGCCTATTCAGCTTCCAGATAAACAAACTGATGTCCTTCCCCAGAAAGGGGAAGATAATTCATCAAGACCACCCAGAAGTCATGTTTTTGAATCTTACCTAGAGCCCAGCTCTTCAGATTCCGACCCTTTGCTCTCTTCCTGAAGCCATGTCTTCTTGACTTTGCTGGTAACAAGCAAAACATCTAGGGACTGAGAGACCAGCAGAATTTCTAGATGGGCTGCAGTGGTCACTGGGGAATGAACCCCATTTGTAAAATAACATCAAGCAGGTATGAAGCAGACAACAGATGTCAGATGACAGGTGTGTTGCTTATCACCTGCCTCACACCTGCATGATTCAAAAGCGCTCCAGATATGTTTGAAAAGAACTCCAGAGAAATTTGGAGACTGTAAGGCAAAAATTATCCAGCAAAGCTTTGCAAGTTGGCAAGTAATCATCAGACTGGGAGGAGAGAATGATGTCACCTGAGTCTGCAAGGTTTGTGCATGTTCAGGGGATTTAAAATTGCTGCTTGTTGGCATGATAATGTCCTTGACTCTCCACCAAGCTGCTTCTCCTCCTGTCTTTTTTCTACTGTGTGCTCAACACTCCCGCCCCAGACATGCCACATTTCTGCAGAACCAGGTGTCCACCAAGTAGTAGGAGCTTATATGATGTCTGCTGGGATGTTGAGTAGTCTGTACCCTCTTCAGAAGATGCTGTTGATTTGAGGGTAATTCTGAACCTCTCTCTGTAAATGTTCAGAGCCTCTGTCATTCAAACTGCCAGGGGGAAAAGGGCCTCCAGTCTGTCCCATCCTGTTAGGACTTTCACAGGGCTTATGTGTTACCCCAGCGGCTCCACTGCTCACTCCACTTCTCAATGACAGGGGCTGTCTGACCCTAAAAATGGCCCTTCCTCATAATTGCCACTGTTTTAAAATTTTATTCTTAACCTGTAGTAGAGAATTGGGTGAGTTGGAATTCTTGATACTCACGAATTTTTTTTCAAGAAAAAACATGACAGAAATCAGGGTATGATATCTTGCAAAAATATGTGTATGGTTTTCTAAAAACCTTTAGTTTCATGGTACATAACAATGCTAATTTATTCTGAATACAATTTAGAATTTGAACCCTGGAATTATTTGATGAATTCAACCAATATTTGCTATTTCAGAAAAAAGTTTTTTTTCTTTGACTTATGACATAAGAATGGAAGATCTTTATAATATAGAACAAATTTCTAAAAAGGAAAAAAATGCTAAATAGGAAGGCAGCTACTCATTATAATCATAGATTTAGGTGATTAAAGAATACCGTCACAGATTAGACGTGGAATTTCCCAGCTCATTATATGAGCATTGGTTTCTCTCACCTTCGCTAATACCTTCACTTGCTTCCTTTGAACTTCCCTGAGTTCAAAGAAAAGCAGACACTGTGCAGACTTATCCCAACCATGTGTCCTTGCCATGCCCCCTCTACTACATAGAGACAGGGACCCCAAAATACCCAGTACCTTACCTACACCCACAGAGTTCATCTTGCCATAGTTGGCATTTATTTTTTCAGTGTCTACTTACCCAGCGCTCAACACCTCCCCAGTGTCCACCCACACAGTGCCCACCTTAGCATTAGCCATGTCCACAATGTCAGCCAACGTGTTTTTCTGTGAATCTGCCTCCATCCATCTAGCTACAGTGCCCCCCCAGCCCCCCCAAAAACAGAAAAGCATGAAGGCTTGCAGGACTAAAACTCAACAAACATAAATGGTTCTTTTTTTGGGAGGATTTCCATCACATTTCTTGCAAACCCTCTTCTTTTTCGTGAGATGGCATGGTCAATAGGTTTCACTCATAATCTCTTTGGAGTGATGAGAAATGACTTTTTTTCTTGAATTTATCATGTACCGTTCCAGGAATTAGCTGAGAAAGCATCATTCTTAGCCCTGCCATACCTGCAGATTCCAGTGCCATCCTATACAACTTTCTGTAGACACGGAAACATTCTCTATCTGTGTGGTCCAGTACAGTGGCCACCAGCCACATATGATTATTGAGAACATGAAATGTAGTTGGCATGACTGAAGAACTAAACTTTTAATCAGATTTAAGTTTAATTAAATTTATGTGTTAAGTCTTCAAATATTTATTAATTCATTAAAAACAGCAAATGTAAATCCACAGCATGTTCATATAAAAACAACTATATTTTCCCAAACAAAATAATTAGTTATAAGAGTAGCTCTGTTTAAAAAATACCTTTAATGTCTTTGTGAGTGGAATGTAGTTGGTTTCTCACATCCACTTCTGCATTCAGTCTGTTGTGATATGCTGTTTTGGTTGAAGGATACAAAAAAAAATCCAGCTTCACAGAGATATGTAGTTGGGAAATATAGGAGTGTTTTAGTAACTTTCATATAAGTATGGATATCCTTTGACACTACACCCAACTCAGCAAATAGTAGCTTCCTAAAGATTAGTTGTGGAGAGAAGGAAAAACTCTTCTTTACTCTCAAGGTCTTCCAAGTAGACTAAAAATTAAATTTAGATGAGACAGATTAACCGGAGAAAAAGTCAAAAGTTTTATTACATGTGCATGGAAGTCCAGTAATGAAATGAGACCCAAGGAAGTAACCAAGGCAGGAAATTGTTATACATTTTAGACAGAGACAATAAATCTGTGAGGAATTGGCAGGACAAAGAAAACTTAACTTTGGGAGCTTCAATTAGTAAGGGATTCTAAACAGAGTTTGGACTGGGGTAGTACATTAGTAAAAAGTAACAAAAGTTGTTATACCACCTCCTCTGCTCTAAATTTCCCACTTCTGGTGATAAGGGTGTCTTTTTACCTCCTGCTACAGGGAGGGTACCTTTCACATGGGAGATTTTCCTCCCTTGCTTTTAGGGGGGTGGAGGAGGGCCTGAGTATGCTTTTTTTTCTCTCTCTTAAGTAACTTTTATTTAAAATAGCTGGGGTGCCTGGGTGACAGGTTGGTTAAGTGTCTGACTTTGGCTCAGGTCATGATTTCACAGTTGGCAAGTACGAGCCCTGCATCAGGCTCTGTGCTGACAGCTCAGAGCCTGGAGTCTGCTTCGGATTCTATGTCTCCCTCTCTCTCTGCCCATCCCCTGCTCATGATCTCTCACTCTCTCTCAAAATATAAATAAACATTTTTAAAATTTTTAAAAATTAAAAAAAAATAATATGTCAAAGTGGGATCTTAAACCATGTTAACTAATTGTGTTTTGTTACAATAAAATCATTGGTCTGGAAATAAGAAATAAAATGGTCCTTATTTGCAGACAACATTATTGTCTATGTAGAAAATATCAAGGAATTTTCTTTAGAATACTAGAACTAATAAGTGAGTTTAGCATGCTTACAGGATACAAGATCAACACAAAAAAAAACCCAACTGCATTTCTACATACTAACAATGAAAAAGTAAAAAGTGAAATAAAAAAGGTGATACATTTAAAATTGCTCTAAAGAGAGGAGCCAAAATGGCAGAACAGCATGGAAGCTTTTTGTGTGTCTTGCATCCATGAAATATAGCCAGACCAACACTAAACCATCCTACACACCTAGAAAACTTATTGGAGGATTAACACAACCTACACAACCTGAACCACAGAATTCAGCAGATACTTGGCACAGAGAGCTGAACTTGAGGAATGAGAAGCCACGAAAAGTAGGAACCCCTTTTGCAGGCGGAAAGAGGACAGAGACTGGGGAGGGGAGGAGCATAAGGGAAAAGCACGCATCCCCAAAAGCAGCTGGAGAGAAAGTTGAAAATTGGAAACAGCCACAGGGACTAAACTAAAAAAGGGAGAAAGGAGAAAGGAGAAAGGAGAAAAGAGGGTTTAAATTCCATTAAGGCTGTAAACAAGGGGAGCACAAAGTCTTCAAATCCGCAGCTCAATACCTGGCGGTGTTCTGGTGGGAAAGGTGAATCCTCGGGAACAGAGTTGGGTCCGGGAGGTTCTTGGGCCACATGGGGAAAAGTGGTTCCACTGATGGAAGGGCATTTGGTAGAGACTGTTGAAGCCACCTGGTCCCAGCAGACCCTGGAAGGTAGCCACATTCACTGGTGCTTGGGCAAGGTCATTGAGAGTGAAGCCTGGTGCCAGATGTGTGTTGTGATTTTCCATAATCCCTGAAATGCTGCTGCTCCACTGTCTCATGAACTTTTTTGGGGGGTGGGCTGGCACCTGGCCGTGGTCTCAGGGCACTGGCAACAGCAAGGTCCAGCGGGCGTTCCTGGTTGCAGCTGACATTCGGTCATTGCTTGGTGAGACCCTCCCGCAGAGGGGCAGAACAGGTCAAAACCACAGTCCTTCAGAAAGGGCTGGGGAAAACAGCTGCATCTGAGACAAAACTTGGGAGAGAGGTACTGCCTGGGGCCTGGTCACGGAGAATGGAAAAATGGGGAGTGGATGAGAGCTGAAGATGGAGGACCAGAGCATGATTGCTGATCTGGGAGAACAGACTGGGTGGTTGGGTGGCACCATTTTCACTGCTCCGACGCATGTGCATATGCCCTACTAGCTCTGCAAGAATCCATCCGAGAAGGCTAGCAGCGCCCTCTAGTGGAGAGCAGAACTGTTACACTGAGCCCTGCCCAACTAGAACAATTTTGCTCTTCAAGAACGCAAGCCTCACTGCCTGCTTAATTTATGGACTATAAAGACCTAAATAGACTGACCTGTAGGGGAAAATGAAGCAATTTCAGTCCTACTTCAATCTGTTAGCAGGCTCATCTATTCAATTTCTTTTCTTTTTTTTTTTTTTTATCTGTTTCCTTTTTCTCTTTTACAATTCTTTTCTTTTTCTTGAATAAAAAAATTCATTTTTATTTTCAATTTTTATTAAAAATATCTTCTTTAATTTTTATTACTATATTTTTTACTTTTGTGTAAATTTGTCAAATTCTACTTTGCTTCCATCATTTTATTTTAGTCTACTTCAGTGTACTCACCTTTTCAAATTTTCAAACAATTTCCTTTTCTCTTTCTTTTTCATTATTTCTCTTTTTCATTTATTTTCTTTTTCTTGAAGAGAAAAACTTCATTTTTACTTTCAGTTTCTTTTAAAAATATTTTTATTTAATTTTTATTACTATATTTTTTGCTTTTATGTAAAACTTTTTCAAATTCTATCTTACTTCCATCATTTTATGTTAGTCTACTACAGTGTATTCACTTTTTCAAATTTTCAAACAATTTCTTTTTTCTTTTCTTTCTCTTTTTTCTTTTCTTTTCTTTTCTTTTTACTGCAATACAGATAAACAAAAAATCATTTATTTTTAATTTTTATTAAAAATATTTTTCTTTAATTTTTTTCTACATATTGTTTACTTTTGTGTATATTTTTTTTCAAATTCTATTTTACCCACATCATCTCATTTTAGTCTACTTCAGTGTATTCATTTTTTCAAATTCTCAAATGATTTCCTTTTTTTCTCCCCCCTCCCTTTTTTTCCCTTCTAATCGGGGAAACCACTTGCAACACCCAGACAAAAACACACATAGGATCTAGTATCATCTGTTTGAATTGTGTGTGTGTTTGTGTGTTTAATTTTTAATTTTAATATTTTTTTTAATTTTAATTTTTTTATTTCAAAATTTCTACCTCATTAATTCCTTTTCTCCCTTCAAAATGACAAAATGAAAGAATTCACCCCAAAAGAAAGAGCACGAAGAAACGACAGCCAGGGATTTAACCAACACAGATACAAGCAAGATGTCTGAACCAGAATTTAGAATCACGATAATAAGAATACTAGCTGGAGTGAAAAATAGATTAGAATCCCTTTCTGCAGAGATAAAAGAAGTAAAAATAGCCAAAATGAAATTACAAATGCTATAACTGAGCAGTAATCACGGATGGATGCAGCGGCGGCAAGGATGGATGAGGCAGAACAGAGAATCAGCGATATAGAGGACAAACTTATAGAGAATAACGAAACAGGAAAAAAGAGGGAGATTAAGGCAAAAGAGCACCATTTAAGGATTAGAGAAATCAGTGACTCATTAAAAACGAACATCAGAATCATAGGGGTCCCAGAGGAGGAAGAGAGAGAAATAGGAGTAGAAGGATTATGTGAGCAAATCATAGCAGAAAAATTTCCTAGCCTGGGGAAAGACATCAAAATCCAGGAAGCACAGAGGACTCCCACTAGATTCAACAAAAACCGACCATCAACAAGGCATATCATAGTCAAATTCACAAAATAGTCAAGGAGAGAATCATGAAAGCAGCAAGGGAAAAAAAGTCCCTAACCTACAAGGGAAGACAGATCAGGTTTGCAGCAGACCTATCCACAGAAACTTGGCAGGCCAGAAAGGAGTGGTGGGATATATTCAGTGTGCCCAATCAGAAAAAAAAAATGCAGCCAATAATTCTTTATCCAGCAAGGCTGTCATTCAAAACAGAAGGAGAGATGAAAAGTTTCCAAGACAAACAAAAATTAAAGGAGTTTGTGACCACTAAACCAGCCCTGCAAGAAATTTTAAGGGGGACTCTTTGAGGGGAGAAAAGATGAAAATATATACATATACCAAAGCAACAAAAGATTAGAAAGGACCAGAGAACACCACCAGAAACTCCAACTCTACAAGCATCATAATGACAATAAATGCATATCTTTCAGTACTCACTCTAAATGTCAATGGACTCAATGCTCCAATCAAAAGACATAGGGTAAGAGAATGGATAAGAAAACAAGACCCATCTATATGCTGTTTACAAGAGACCCACTTTAGACCTAAAGACACCTACAGATTGAAAATAAGGGGATGGAGAACCATCTATCATGCTAATAGTCAACAAAAGAAAGCTGGAGTAGCCATACTTATATCAGACAATCTAGACTTTAAAATAAAGACTGTATCAAGAGATGCAGAAGGGCATTATATCATAATCAAGGGGTCTATCTGCCAAGAAGACCTAACAATTGTAAACATTTATGCACCAAATGTGGAGTGTCCAAATATATAAATCAATTAATCACAAACCTAAAGAAACTCATCGATAGTAATACCATAATAGTAGGAGACTTCAACACCCCTCTCACAGCATTGGACAGATCACCTAATCAAAAAATCAACAAGGAAACAATGGCCTTGAATGACACATTGGATAGATGGACTTAACAGATATATTCAGAACATTTCACCCCGAGGCAGCAGAATATACATTCTTCTCCAGTGCACATGGAACGTTCTCCAGAATAGATCATGTACTGGGACACAAATCAGCCCTAAGTAAGTACAAAAAGATCGAGATCATACCATGCATATTTTCAGGTCACAACGCTATGAAACTTGAAATCAACCGCAAGAAAAAATTTGGAAATGTAACAAATACTTGGAGACTGAAGAACATCCTACTAAAGAATGAATGGGCTAACCAAGCAGTTAAAGAGGAAATCAAAAAGTATATGGAAGTCAATGAAAATGATAGCACCACAACCCAAAACCTCTGGGATGCAGCAAAGTAGGTCATAAAAGGAAAGTTTATAGCAATCCAGGGCTTCCTAAAGAAGGAAGAAAGATCTCAGATACACAACCTAACCTTACACCTTAAGGAGCTGGAAAAAGAACACCAAATATAACCCCAAACCAGTAGAAGACAGGAAATAATAAAGATTAGAACAGGAATTAATGCTATCAAAAAAAAAAAAAAAACAGTAGAACAGATCAGTGAAACCAGAAGCTGGTTCTTTCAAAGAATTAACCAAATTGATAAACCACTAGCCAGTTTGATCAAGAAGAGAAAGGAAAGGACCCAAATAAGTAAAATCAAGAATGAAAGAGGAGAGATCACAACCAACACAACAGAAATAAAAACAATAATAAGAGAATATTATGAGCAATTATATGCCAATAAGTTGGGCAATCTGGAAGAAATGGACAAATTCCTAGAAACATATACACTACTAAAACTGAAACTGGAAGAAATAGAAAATTTGAACAGACCCATAACCAGTAAGGAAATCGAATTAGTAATCAAAAATCTGCCAAAAAAACAGAGTCCAGGGCCAGATGGCTTTCCAGGGGAATTCTATAAAACATTTAAGGAAGAGTTAACACCTGTTCTCTTGAATGTGTTCCAAAAAATAGAAATGGAAGGAAACTTTCCAAACTCTTTCTACGAAGCCAACATTACCTTGATTCCAAAACCAGATGAGACCCCACTAAAAAGGAGAACTATAGACCAATTTCCCTGATGAACATGGATGCAAAAATCCTCAATGAGATATTAGCCAACTGGACCCAACAATACATTAAAAAAATTATTCACCACGACCAAGTGGGATTTATACCTGGGATGCAGGGCTGGTTCAATATCCGCAAAAAAATTAACATGATTCATCACATCAATAAAAGAAAAAGACAAGAACCATATGATCCTCTCAATAGATGTAGAGAAAGCATTTGACAAAATACAGCATACTTTCTTGACAAAAACCCTCAAGAAAGTAGGGATAGAAGGAGCATACTTCAAGATCATAAAAGCCGTATATGAACGACCCAGTGCTAATATCATCCTCAATGGGGAAAAACTGAGAGCTTTCCCCCTAAGGTCAGGAACAAGACAGGGATGTCCGCTCTCGCCACTGTTATTCCACATAGTATTGGAAGTCTTAGCCTCTGCAATCAGACAACACAAAGAAATAAAAGGCATCCAAATCAGCCAGGAGGAGGCCAAAATTTCACTCTTCGCAGATGACATGATACTCCACATGGAAAACCCAAAAGATTCCACCAAAAAACTGCTGGAACTGATTCATGAATTCAGCAATGTTGCAGGATATAAAATCAATGTACAGAAATCGGTTGCATTCCTATACACCAACAATGAAGCAACAGAAAGAGAAATCAAGGAATTGATCCTATTTACAGTTGCACCAAAAACCATAAAATACCTAGGAATAAATCTAACCAAAGAGGTGAAAAATCTATACACTGAAAACTGTAGAAAGCTTATGAAAGAAATTGAAGAAGACACAGAGAAATGGAAAAAGATTCCTTGCTCCTGGATAAGAAGAACAAATATTGTTAAAATGTCAATACTACCCAAAGCAATCTACATATTCAATGCAATCCCTATCAAGGTAACACCAGCATTCTTCATAGAGCTAGAACAAATAATCCTAAAATTTGTATGGAACCAGAAAAGACCTGGAATAGCCAAAGCAATCTTGAAAAAGAAAACCAAAGCAGGAGGCATCACAATCCCAGACTTCAAGCTATACTACAAAGCTGTAATCATCAAGACAGTATGGTACTGACTCAAGAACAGACACTCAGATCAGTGGAATAGAATAGAGAACCCAGAAATGGACCCACAAACGTATGGCCAACTAATCTTTGACAAAGCAGGAAAGAATATCCAATGGAACAAAAACAGTCTCTTCAGCAAGTGGTGCTGGGAAAACTGGACAGCGACATGCAGAAGAATGAACCTGGACCACTTTCTTACACCATACACAAAAATAAACTCAAAATGGATGAAAGACCTCAATGTAAGACAGGAAGCCTTACATCAAAATCCTCGAGAAGAAGCAGGCAAAAACCTCTTTGATCTTGGCCGCAGCAACTTCTTACTCAACACGTCTTGGGAGGCAAGGGAAACAAAAGCAAAAATGAACTACTGGGACCTCATCAAAATAAAAAGCTTCTGCACAGTGAAGGAAACAATCAGCAAAACTGAAAGGCAACCGACAGAATGGGAGAAGATATTTGCAAATGACATTTTAGATAAAGGGTTAGTATACAAAATCTATAAAGAACTTATCAAACTCCACACCCAAAAACCAAGAATCCAGTGAAGAAATGGGCGAAAGACATGCATAGACACTTCTCTAAGGAAGACATCCAGATGGCCAACCGACACATGAAAAAATGATCAACATCACTCATCATCAGGGAAATACAAATAAAAACCATAATGAGATAACACCTTACCCCTGTCAGAATGGCTAACATTAACAACTCAGGCAACAACAGATGTTGGCAAGGATGTGGAGAAAGAGGATCTCTTTTGCATTGTTGGTGGCAATGCAAGCTGGTGCAGCCACTCTGGAAAACAGTATGGAGTTTCCTCAAAAAAACTAAAAATAGAACTACCCTATGACCCAGCAATTGCACTACTAGGCATTTATCCATGGGATACAAGTGTGCTGTTTCAAAGGGACACATGCACCCCCATGTTTATAGCAGCACTAACAACAATAGCCAAAGTATGGAAAGAGCCCAAATGTCCATCGATGGATGAATGGATAAAGAAGATATGGTATGTATATACAATGGAGTATTACTTGGCAATCAAAAATAATGAAATCTTGCCATTTGCAACTATGTGGATGGAACTGGAGGGTATTATGCTAAGTGAAATTAGTCAGTCAGAGAAAGACACAAATCATATGACTTCACTCATATGAAGACTTTAAGAGACAAACAGATGAACATAAGGGAAGGGAAACAAAAATAATATAAAAACAGGGAAGGGGACAAAACAGAAGAGACTCACAAATATGGAGAACAAACTGAGGGTTGCCGGAGGGGTTGTGGGAGGGGGGATGGGCTAAATGGGTAAGGGACATTAAGGAATCTACTCCTGAAATCATTGTTTCACTATATGCTAACTAATTTGGATGTAAATTTTAAGAAATAAAAAATAAAGTTAAAAAAATAAATAAAGGATCTGACAGTCCCATACTGTCCCTGTGCTGCCCCTGTGCTGCCCCTGTGCTGCCCCAGGAAGGGATCCCCATTACACGCATGGTCTTCAGGGCCTGCTGTTACATCAACAGAATAAGTGGATGGGCTGACAGGACTGCATTACTTGAGGCTGTTGAACCTGATTGCTTTCCCCCCTGTTTTCACTGATCAGGGTTCTCATGCCCTGTTGGCTATTGACTCTGAGAGTTTTCTTGGAGTTAAGCATTTTTATGACCCAAAGAATAATTTTAGCCTTTTCTCTCCCCCCGCCACCCCCTGCAACCCCAAGCCTGAGTACACTGAGTAATGGATAAACAGAATTACTTTTTTCCACCGGGGGAAATTCATTTCACCATGCCCTTGGCCTCCCAGAAGAACCAGAAAGATCTTGTTCACCTCCATCTACAACCCGTTCATGTATTAAGCAGCCCAATAAGACTGGTCTGTGCTAAGAATTAAGATCTTCTAGAATACAGGGCCGTTTCTAGTTCCAGCAGCCCTAGAATTTCTTTCTCTCTCCTTTCAAGCCATACCACTCTCACCATCAACACTACACCTGGGTTGAAAGGATGTTCAGTGGGGTTTCAGCCAAGGTGACATCATTATCAGACAGCAAGTGCCAAAAAATAAATTGTCAAGTGGGTGGTTTCATCACAAAAGCTGAGCCAACAGGTAAATCAGGGCTTTGAAGTGAATCATGTTTAGCAGGCAAAGAATGAAGACACAGCAGCCCCAAAAAGATCCCATTTCCTTGAGACAGGTCTCTATCACTGTATAAAAAGCCAGTTGGCTGGGGACACCACATAAGATCCAAGTGACCACACAGCCTGCTCTTCTCTGCATACCAGGTGAGCCTCTTTTCTTGAAACTCTTTACCTTTCACTCAGGGTATTTGACATTTATTGGAACCTCCTTGGTCTTCTTGGTATCTTTCCCCCATTATTGGAGTTCAGTCATCAGAGTTATAGCCTCTAGAAATATCTTTATTTTAAAGGTAATTATAGTTTGGGCTTAAAGGGACTTAAGATATTACCAATTCTGTCCCACAGGTTCCTGCTGGTTAGTAAGAGGGGGCTGGGTTGTGCAAAAACCCAAAATCAGCAGGATAAAGATGAGAACTGAGGTCCACAGCACTTTTAGTGACGTTATAATTATTGCTTAATGCATAATTTAAATACAGAGAATTTTATTCTTTCAATAAATAATTTTGTGAGAATTTATTATGTTTGATACTTTGTCTGCTAAAACACATTTAGACAACCGGGAATACACTCCATGAAACTACAGTTTGTTCAGAAAAAAAAAAAAGACATGGACACAAAGAACTAAAATTCAACATAGAAAGTCATCAGCCTGAGGTGAGAGGGGCAAGTGAAATACTGTGAAATTTGGGAGAGGAATGATTTCTGGAACTCTTGCTCTTGAAAAGCATCATACAAGTGTCACATGAGGTGGTCTATGATCCATGGTGGCTGGGTCGGTCGTACTCGAATAAGTAGGAGTGAGGAAAATATTTGAGGTAGGGTGGGTAGGAGCAAAGCCAGAGGCAAGATGGTGTGGGTTCTAGAGAAGTCAGTAATTATCTTACAGATGATAACGCATTCTATTTATCAGAAATGTGTAGGCATGCTGAAGTTACTCAGTTGTTGTTGTATTTTTTTAAATAATATCACATCTCCATATGATCCAATCTTGGGATTTCACATCTCTGCCAGGAGCCTGCTGTTGTATTGTGTTATTAATTGGGTTTTAAGATGTACCAGGAAGAAAGAGGCCCTACTCAAATGAGACAAACCAAATTGCCTTTATATTCCTCCTCAAAGGCTCAGAAATCATCAAAGTGTCCTTTGTGGTCGAAAGAGAAAAAAGAGAACTGAAGCAGCATGGAACGTGGCTTCTACCCTAGTTAATCCTTGTTTAAGTCATTTGTTCTGTCTGTAGATCCAGTTTGCTGGGAAGCATAAGTTCTCATTAGCAGAAGCAGCCCTGCACCCCTCTCCCCACACCTCAGCAGCAGCAGGTGAAACAACCCTGCCAGCCTTGAACCCAGGGACCATGTGTTCCCAAAACAAAGGAGCCGTGCCACACCAAGGTGCCAGAGCCAGGTCACCCCAAGACTCCAGAACCCTGTCCCTCAGTGGTCACTCTGGTGCCAGCTCAGCAGAAATCCCAGGGGAAGCAATGGTATCCACAGCCTAGCAATCCCCTGGGGAACCAACAACTGGGTGCTAAGCCTCTTTCTATTCTGATTATGAATCCAATTTGCCTTGCAGCATGCTGTCACCCATAGTCATAACTCCTCCTTCATTTGCACCAAAAACATGTGCTACCAAGTTTTCCTTCCAAACACTCTGAGCTCCTGAGCCTCTGATTTTGGCTGTGGGTCTTGGTACCATAGAACCCAGCTGTGAGTTCCAGCTGTGCAGGTTTCATCTGAAGAAGGAATTATGGTGAAAACAAGTGGATCAGCTCTGTTATTCCCCCTTTAAATGTACTTTCAATTCCACTCCTGCCCGTGTGCTATGGTCTGACTCAATGCCTTTCTTTCCCTTGTGAAGTAGGACCTATACACAGATAGATTTGTAATGAGGAAGGCCTCGTCCAGAGGCATCTGGTCCTGGTACTAGGTGGGTGGGGGGCTGCCCCCATGGAGTCTTCCTGGGATGGCAATGGGAGGTTGTGCAATGCCACCCAGAGGCTGTTGCTTTGGGCATCCAGGACTAGAGTAGGGCTCCTCTTGCAACTCAGTGAGTAACACCAGAGTCTAGTTAGTGCTGTCCAAGCTGACTCTGATTCTTTGCCCTCAAATCTGACTTCCAGATTGTTGAGTTATCCAGCCGATCCCTGATTATATCAGAGTATGAAGTCTACATATGTGACTCTTCTCCTCATTTCTTCCTGATACCCATAATTCAGATTCTCAAATATACCCAAACTCAGAGCCTTCACCTGTATTATCTCCATCAATCCTCTTCCTTTCACTGGGTATCCCCTCTGTGCCAGAAAGGAGGTGAGGACTCATGGTGTTTGTCTTGGACATTTACAGTCTTCTGTAGAGGCATAATTCACTCCCTGCTCCATGCCTCACACAAACACATGCACACACCCTTCCACACTAGATTGGGAGTCTCCCAGAATAACACGAGAGCTGAGCCTCTGGAGACTGTTTACTTCACACATGGTGTCGTAGGAGCCACAGGAAGTGAAGATGTGAAGCCCATCATCGCATCTTCCTAGAGTATAGAAATGTTTACAGTGACAAAATAGAATTGTCAACTGTACATTCATATATGTGGGTAAATATTTATATAGAACGTATGTTTCTTTTTTATGTTGCTGAAAATTTTATGTTAAAAGCAAATTTTCCTGCAGCAGTATAAAAAGACATATTTTTTCTAAGCTTAGAAAATGAAACAATGAGCAAACCATGAACATTTGGTATAACTCAAAGAATTGTGAGTCTTTTGTTCCTAATGTTTTTACCTGATTACATTCTTTAAGATTATGACATCTATTTGAAAATATTCATCGTAAAAATATTATGATCCTAAATGTCTTCGTATTTAATGAGTATGTAAAGTCTACTATCATATCCAAGTAAATCTTGCCTCCTAACACCAAAAAAAACAGGAAAAAAAAAGTGTTCTGATCATGCTATGTTTATTCTTCAGCATATGCTAGCTTCTATAACAAACACCACCACCCCACAATTGTTGTGTCTTAGCCTAATAGAAGTTATTTCTTACTTATGTCCATATCCAGTATGGGTTGACAAGATCTTTGCTCCATGTAGTCATAAAAGAAGCCAGATTTCTCCCCTCACATGGTATCACCATCTTTGAGTGTTTTGCCCTTCTCTGAATTCAGGTATAGGAGCATGGAAATCAAGGGAGTATGGGAAAGATACCTCTGCACTTATCCACCTGTAATCAGAGATAACACACACCCCTTCGGTTCTTGTTGGCATTCCTACTGGCAGTGCAAGAGGGTTCCCAATTCTCTGTATCCATGCCAATATCTGCTGTTTCCTGAATCTTTAATTTTAGCCATTCTGACAAGTGTGAGGTGGTATCTCAATTTGTTTTGATTTGTATTTCCCTGAAGATGAGTGATGTTGAGCATTTTTTTTCATGTGTCTGTTAGCCATCTGGATGTCTTCTTTGGAAAAGTATCTATTCATGTCTTTTACATTTCTTTACTAGATTATTTGCTTTTTGGGTGTTGAGTTTGATAAGTTCTTTATAGATTTTGGATACTAACTCTATCTGATACGTCATTTGCAAATGTCTTCTCACATTCTGTCAGTTGCCTTTTATTTTTGTTGATCGTTTCCTCACTGTGCAGAAGCTTTTTGTCTTGATGAGGTCCTAATAGTTCATTTTTGCTTTTGTTTCCCTTGCCTCTGGAGACATGTCAAATAAGAAGTTGCTGTGGCCAAGATCAAAAAGGTTGTTGCCTGTTTTGTCCTCTAGGGTTTTGATGGTTTCCTGTATTACATTTAGGTCTTTCACCCATTTTGAGTTTATTTTCAGGTATGCTGTAGGAAAGTGGTCCACGTTCATTCTTCTTCATGTTGCTCTCCAGTTTTCCCGACACCAGTTGCTGAAGAGACTGTCTTTTTTCCATTGAGTATTCTTTCCAGCCTTGTCAAAGTTTAGTTGGCCATACGTTTGTGGGTCCATTTCTGGGTTCTCTATTCTGTTTCATTGATCTATGTGTCTGTTTTTTGTGTGAGTGCCATACTCTCTTGGTGATTACAGTTTTGTAATCAGCTTGAAGTCCAGAATTATGATGCCTCCAGCTTTGGTTTTCTTTTTCAACAACACTTTGGCTATTTGGAGTTCTTTCTGGTTCCATACAAATTTTATAATTGTTTATTCTATCTCTGTGAAGAATGTTGGTGTTATTTCAATAGGGATTGCATTGAATATGTACATTGTTTTGGGTAGTATCGACATTTTAAAAATATTTGTTCTTCCAATCCATGAATATGGAATGTTTTCCCATTTCTTTGTGTCTTCTTCAATTTTTTCATGTTTCTATAGTTTTCAGTGTATACATTTTTCTGTTCTTGGGTTAGGTGTATTCCTAGGTATTTTATGGCTTTCGGTGCAATTATAAATGGGATGGATTCCTTGATTTCTCTTTCTGCTGCTTCATTATTTGTGTATAGAAATGCAACCAATTTCTGTACATTGATTTTATATCCTGCGACTTTGCTGAATTCATGTATCAGTTCTAGTAGTTTTTTGGTGGAGTCTTTTGGGTTTTCCAAGTACCGAATCATGACATCTGCAAAGAGTGAAAGTTCGACTTCCTCTTTGCTCTTTTGGGTGCCTTTTATTTCTTTTTGCTGTCTGATTGTGAGACTAGGACTCCCAATACTATGTTGAATAACAGTGTTGAGAGTCGACATCCCTGTCATGTTCCTAACCTTAGGGGGAGAGCTCTGTTTTTCCCTATTGAGGATGATATTAGCTGTGGGTCTTTTGTATACGGCCTT